>NC_080427.1:85616564-85786564 GCF_029873635.1 Malania oleifera | reverse complement strand
ATAATTTCTTAGCACCTAGAACTCCACAACAAAATGGAGTGGTAGAAAGAAAAAATAAAACCCTACAAGAAATGGCAAGAACAATGATAAACGAAAATAACCTACCTAAATACTTTTGGGCTGAAGCTGTAAATACAGCGTGTTATATTGTAAATTTGGTGTCTATAAGATCAAGTATAGACAAAACACCGTATGAACTATGGAAAGATAGAAAACCTAATATCTCCTCTTTCATGTATTTGGATGCAAATGTTTTATCCTTAACACTAAAGATGATTTAGGAAAATTTGATGTAAAATCTGCTGAAAGTATCTTCTTAAACTACTCTACAAATAGCAAAGCCTATAGGGTTTATAATAGAAGAACTCTTACTATTATTGAATCAATTCACATAACATTTGATGAATCAAACAATTATGACAATAAAATTAAGAATGATAAAAAAGAAGATATTCCACAAAAAGAGGAAGATCTTGAAATAAAAGGAGAAAATAATAATGAAACTTCAAATGAAAACATTGTAGAAAATATAGAACTACCTAAAGAATGGAGATACGCTAAAAGTCACCCAAAAGAACAAATTCTTGGTGAAACTTCAAAAGGAATAACCACTCAAGCCTCATTGAAAATATTTGCAACCATTATGTCTTTTAATCTCAAGATGAACCCAAGAATATTGAAGAAGCCTTAAAAGATGATTCTTGGATTATAGCTAAGCAAGAGGAACTAAATCAATTTGAAAGAAGTCAAGTGTGGGAACTTATACCTAAACCCAAAGACAAATCAATCATAGGAACTAAATGGGTTTTTAAAAATAAAAAGGATGAAAATGGGATAGTTATAAGAAATAAAGGTAGACTAGTAGCACAAGGTTATAATCAAGAAGAAGGTATTGATTACAATGAAACCTTTGCTCCCATAGCAAGAATGGAAGCAATTAGGATGCTCTTAGCTTATGCATCCTATAAGGATTTTAAATTATACCAAATGGATGTAAAGAGTGCATTTTTAAATGGATATATAAATGAAGAAGAATATGTCAAACAACCTTCAGGTTTTGAAAATTCAAAAAATCCAAATCATATATTTAAGTTAACAAAAGTTTTATATGGATTGAAACAAGCTCCTAGAGCTTGGTATGAAAGACTAAGCAAGTTGCTAATTCATAACAATTTTTCAAGAGGAAAGATAGATAGTACTTTATTTATAAAAACCAAAAACAAAGACATGCTTTTAGTACAAATTTATGTTGATGATATTATTTTTGGAGCAACTCATGAGGATTTGTGTAATGAATTTTCTAAGTCTATGCAAAAAAAAAAAAATTTGAGATGAGCATGATGGGAGAGTTAAATTACTTCCTAGGGTTACAAATCAAACAAGCAAAAAATGGAACTTTCATAAATCAAACTAAGTATATTAAAGACATGTTAAAGAAGTTTGATATGGAAGAAAGTAAACCTATAGGAACTCCCATAAGCACCTTAACTAGTTTTGACAAGGTTGAAAAAGGGAAACAAGTAGATACCAAGCATTACCGAGGCATGATAGGAAGCTTACTTTACTTAACAGCAAGTAAATCAGATATTATGTTTAGTGAATGTATGTGTGCTAGGTTTCAATCAGTTCCTAAGGAATCACACCAAATAGCAGTTAAACGAATCCTTAGATATCTACTAGGCACACCTGAACTAGGCTTATGGTATTCAAAAGGAACTGAATTTGAAATGATATGCTATTCTGATGCAAACTTTGCTGGATGCAAGATAGATAGAAAAAGCACTAGTAAAACTTGTCATTTTCTAAGACACTCTTTAGTCTCCTGGTCTTTAAAGAAACAAAACTATGTGGCATTATCCACAGTAGAAGCAGAATACATAGCAGTAGGGAGTTGTTGTACCCAAACATTGTAAATGAAACAACAACTAAAAGATTTCAAAATTTAATATCAAACTATTCCAATAAAATGTGACAACACAAGTGCCATAAATATTTCAAAAAATTTGGTATCTCACTCAAAAACAAAACATATTGACATAAGACTTCACTTCTTGAGAGATCATGTGCAAAACGAAGACATAATGCTAGAATTTGTAAATACAAACGACCAATTAGCAGACATATTCACAAAACCACTCTCTGAAGAGCAGTTCATATTCATTAGACGAGAATTAGGAACGATGCACATACGAGAAGCAACCTACCAAGTTTTCTGCTTGGCAGACGACTGCCACCTAGGTGCCAGGCGACTGCCATGCTACTGACTTTATATTTTCTTATTTCACAATCGGCTGCCTTCTTCTAGCAGGCGACTGCCTCGCGACGGGTAGGGTTTAAAACCCTGTTATATGTCTTTTTAACTTCCCTCAGGCACCTGCCACTTCTTCTCTCTCTTAGAAAATCCTTATTCCTACTCTTTTCCAAACCAACTCTTCTTCCAAAGCAGCCTGAAACCTTGAATCAAACCTAACCTCTACATCGTTTCACATAAAAACCTAGGGTTTATCAGTTTCCCTCTTCAAAAAAAACATGCAACGGATCAAATCGGTTGGTAACAAGGGTTCCTCCTCCACCACAAGGATCAACAATGATGAAGTAGAGAAGTGGTTAGTAACTCCTCACGCTAAAACTCTCTATATGAATCAGATTGCTTCAGCCGAACCAATCCTAGGTAAAATACTTGATGTTACATTCTTCAATTTTGATTTTCCTGAAATCATGGAACATTTTAAGGAAATTGGGTGGGAACGATTTATCACGTATCAAGCAAAAGGGTACTATCCAAACGTGGTTTGGATTTTCTATGCTAACATGGAGAAATTTGAAAATGGGATAAAAACAAATCTTCTAGGCCAAAGTATTCACCTTACTCCCATATCTTTGGGAAAAATTATTTGAGTCAAGCGAGGAGATTTTGAGGTTCAAATTGCTGAGAAACAATGGATAATGACCCAAGGATTTACTCTAGAGGAATTTTTACCTTTATTCTTAACTAATACACCTATCTCCTTTGGGCATCCACCTCTTTACAAATAGCTCAATCTCCAAGCTTTAATCTTGCACAAACTTATTACATATAATATCCTACCACGTTCCGGTTCTCATGATCATATTTCCTTCTTACATTGTTTTGTTATGTGGTGTATTCTCAAAGGAAAAAAGTTGGATCTTCCAAGTTTACTTCTCAAATGGATCAATATGAAAATTGATGCCCCTCATGTCATTCTACCATATGCTGGGATCTTAAATATGGTATTTGCACATTTCAATGTTCTAACACCATCATTCAATTTCACTAGCAAAACCCATTACGATATCTTTTCTGATACTATTCTTAAGCGTATGGGATATAAGCAAACTTCTCAAGGATGGTTTCACAAGAGACATTGTCACATTTCATTTGCACCACCTCCTCAACCTTCTATGTCAACCCCTTCAGTACAGCTTGACCCAGAAACTCCCTCTTGGTTTGTTCCATTTTACAATCACTATATGAACTTTAGTGATGGAATGCAATCTGGACTTGGTACACTTCGGGAAAAGGTTTCCACTGTGGAAACTCATTGTTCAAGCCTTGTTCAACATGTTGACAAGATTGAGAAACATTTGGCTAGCTCTTCCAAAGGCAAATCTCATATGGATATCAGCTCTGCTCCATCTAGTGATGATAAATCCGCTGAAAAATCTAATGAACAAGAAGAAGAGGAAGATGAAAGTGGGTCTATGGAAGCCTCCGATTGATTTGCTTCCTCTTTGTGATGTTTAAAACTTTTGCCTATGTATTAGTATTTCTGAGTACTTCACCAGATAGTATTTCCTTTGTGTTTGTAAGATCTACAAGTACTATGTATTACAGCTCTTCACTATATTTTTTTTGTATCACTCCCTTTTCATTTTTGATTGATGTCCAAAAGGGGAGAGTGTTTAAGCAGTGCAAAAAGAAATATGCTATGGGCCTGTAAAAATATGAATGCATATGTAATGGAATGATTATTGTATGAATGCATTTTGAAAATGATATGATTTGTATGAATATAATTGGTCTATGCTTATGTTTATCTCATGCTTGTTGAAAGAGGGAGCCATGAGCATTATTTCCTTTCTTTTTCTTTTTCTTTTTTTTGTTCTACATTTGTCATCATCAAAAAGGGGGAGATTGTTGGCCTGACAAGGCTTACAATTCTTATTTTGATGATAACAAATCATGATATGTTTAATATCGTTTGTTTCAAATGAAAGTTTTTCAGGAAGAAGGCAAAGCTTAGAAAGAGTTCAAAGCTCAAAAGGATGATAAAGCTTATGATGAAAGTACTATTCAAAAAGACCAAGAAAGAAAGATCATCAAAAGCTCAAAGATGATTGAAGAACAAAGAATCAATTGAAGATCAAAAGAACATAGTTTTAAGAATGATTGAATGTAAGTACTTCAAGTAAACTTCAAATATAAACTGAACTAAAGCTCTTATAAAACAAAAGGAACTTAGAAAAGTGGTGTTATAAAAACCCTAAAGAATGTTTAAAAAAAAAAATCAAAGTGAATGAGGGTTCAAAAGAAGAAAATTTTTGAAATCTAATAGGTCAAGCGACTGCCAAAATAAGAGAAGATTTTTAAAAAGAGGCAGAACGGTGTCAAGCGACTACTAGAGCACAGCCAGGTGCCTGGATGGTCAAGTCAGGCAACTGCCTGGGTTCTGGCGGGCAACTGCTAGTATTCTGAGTTTTGAAATTCCTCTATGGCAGGCGACTGCCACTTGAACAGTTTTTAAAATACTCCAACGGGAAGATTTTTTAAATGGATTTCTTGGGCACTACATTTTTGAAAAACTTGGGGATTACTCCAAGTAAACTTGGGGGGCAAGGAACTACTTTTAAACATCTATAAACAGCCCCAAAATTCAAAGATTTTTACACCAAGAAATTTTCCAACAATCAAAATTCCCTAAAAGCTCTCAAACTCTCTTATGTTCGTCCTACTTCAACTACTGAATTGCTACTGATAAAAATTCCGAAGTAGAGCCTTCAAAGTCTGAATCTTTCAATACTTGAAAGATATTTTGTGATCTAAATTCATTTTGAGCTTCAATCCTTTTATATATTTGATTTACTTTGAAGTATACTTGTGCTGAATCTTGTACTAATCTACTTTGTTGTGAGAGTGTGTTTTGTACACAAACTTTTCTCTATCTTGTTCTTATTTATAGACAATTCAAGGTTGTAAAATCGTTGGATCGAACGAGGAAATATCGTTTGGAGAGGCGAGCTCTAGCCTAAAGGAAGGAGTAGTTGTAATCGGTATTGTTCCACCCATCAACAGAACTGAATTAGTGAATCCTTTGGTGATTTGCCAAAGGCGAAGACGTAGGCTAGGTATAAGCCAAAACCCTATAAAATCTTGTGTCTCTCTTCTTCCTTACTCTTTATTTTTCAGCAAAACTTACAACCTATATGTATGCTTTAAATTGTTAAATTCTGAGTGTATGGTTGTTAAATAGATCGGAAGATAATTCGTTTTGGCTTAATCAGTATTGATTGCGGAAACCAAAAGGGACTACATTGGTTGATCATCCTAAACTTATTAATCTGAAAGTTTGTTTAATAATTAAACACAAAAAAGAAGTGTGATTGTGAAATAACACAGGGCTTATATAAATTCTGCATGCTTTAAGTTTTGAAACAGGGCTATTGATATAAAGATCAAGATTTTGATTATTTTATTGATTGGTTGTGGTTGACTTGATTTTGTGATTGCTTTTTGTTATTATTGATATAAAAGAATGTAATACCCCAGCCCCGAAGAGTCTGGGATATTTACTTTGTACCATTGATTTACAGCGGAAGTAAATAAACTCAATTATTATTAAACTAGAGCGCTAATTATCTATATTACAATCATTTATTTTAAAAGAAGAAAAATTACATAAGCCTAAATATCTGGCATCATACTAATATCTATAATCAAACTTCATTTTTTTCTATTCTATTCTCACCCGCATGCTTGCTATGCCTGATTTCCGATATGTCCTTTAGAGTTATTTGAAACGCAAAAATATGATTGGGATGAGACAACACTCAGTAAGTAAATAAGATTATTATTAGTGTGTGGCCAAAATGAGCTTTTAAAAATTTCATAAAACAATATTTAATACTATAACTTCAAAACTGCTTCTAAAATAAATATAAATCTAAAAATTTTTCATAAAACTTTTACCATCAACTATAACAGTAAAATTTAATTACCATATTTTATGACCGTTAAATTAAACTTTTAACTTTAAAACTATAAAAAAATATTTAATTATATACATACATATACTTTTCCTTATACGTTTCCTTTAAATCGTTATTTAGGCACAAGAATGACCATTTTCATATAAACTTATACTTTTTCTTCAAATCATTAATAACTATGTACACGTAACTAAATATGTATAAACATATATTGTAAAAACCACCCTTAGGTCTGTTTGTCGTAAGTCATGTTTACCCCCATGACTGGGTTGTGCGATCAGAAGACTAGACTTAGCTGGCTGGCCGACCAAACTAAATCACCGTACGTAAACATTAAGTGAGATTTTCCTTATCAAGTCCTAGTCCGAAACTAGGTGTGCACTCAGGAGAAATCCACTAACATAAATAACCACTCTGTAAACAGTGTGGGTACACTCTGATCCGTTTAAACTTTAAGTTGTGGTACCGAGCATCTGTAACTATGAACTTTCTTTGCCATAAGGGGTTTTAAAAATCATCTTATTATAATTTATGCAATTTAAAATAATCTCGTGAAAATCTCATCTTTACTCATATTTTCATAAAAATGTAAGGTAGAAATAAACTCATGCCACACGAATTTTGTGTTAGAAATATATATAATTTTTTTTTAATAGAAAGAAATGCTGAAATTTACCCGAGTGGATTCGAACATTTCTTAACCCAAAAATAAATGCAAGTATATTAAAAATAAAACTGGTATAATTAAATACGCGTAAAAATAAACTCAAGGGAATTTTAAGAAGCTAACTAACATAATTGAAATTTACTTACAAATAAACTCGGGTATAAATTTTAAATAAAAATCCTAACATAATCAAATTTACTTACCTCTTCTTTGACCTTGCGCTACAAAGACAATGACTATCTCTAAGAAATGAGATTGGAAAGAGTGGATGAGTGAGAACTTACTCAAAAATTCTCTCTCCACCACTAATTCTTTCACTCACTAATCATTCTCTTTCTTTGAAATTTTTTATAAAAAATGAAGGTTGAGAACTTCTTATTTATAGAAAAATTTTATGGAAGAAGTGGAATTTGTAAAAGTGTGGGGAGAGGGGTGAAATTATAATTTTTTTTAAATTAAAGAATGGGCATGGGATGAGTTAGGTATGGGTTGAGTATGGGATGGGGATGGAGGTCATGTGGGACTACTTGCCACCATTCCCATTAAATAAATTTTTAATTAATTACTTAATTAATTAATTATTTTATTATTTTATTTTTTTAAATCATTATTCTCATTATTATTATCATTAATATTTGTTGGCCTTACAAGGTTTAAAATCTTGTTATCTTATTTTTATGCTAACAAACAAGTGGAATTTAACGTATTTAGGTGAGTAATGTTGTTTCAAAGCTCATATATGAGAAAGCAAGGTTAAAGTGCCCACAAGTATCAAATATGGTGAAAGCAAGGTCAAAGTACTCACAAAAATCAAATGAAGCTTAAATGGGTCAAAGCATGGATTTAAAGATGATATATGAAATCTTGAAGAATATGAAGACATGAATGAGTTGTTGAAAGTCAAGGCATATTAAAGTCCAAAGAGTCAAAGAAATGCAAAATGAGAAAGCTCAAAGAATATGGAAGCTTCAAGAAAAGATGGACTCAATCCAATGACAAAGCATGAAGACTCAAGAACTTAAATTGTTAATATTTTAGAAGTTTTCATGTGAGTGCTTTAATGTTTAAAATATCGTTTGAAATATTTTGAAGTTATTAAGTTAACTTAGACCTAAATACTTTTTAAAATACCTAGAAAATATTTTATAAGGTTAAAAATTATTTTAAAAAGGTTAGAATCATTTTTGGAATGAAAAGCTTCAAAAAGACTTTTTCCATTTGCTGTCAGTTTTTATACATCCGCATTAAGGTGAATTTTTCTCCATCAAAAATTCATTATCTTAAAAAGTGATCAACATTAAAGTTGTAAGATTTTCTCTTATCTTTCTTTTGACACTAAGAACACCTAATTTGAAGTTATACCTAAAACGTTATGGTCAAAACACTAAAACGGGGTCATTGTTGACAGAGAACAAGACAGAACAGGCAGAGAGTTGCAGCAGCAAGTTCAGACGACTGAACTTGCGACTTCAGATGACTGAACCTGCGACATCAAACGTTTGAACTTTGACTTCAGACGTCTAACCCTATATCTAGTTCTATTTTAAAGGGGTTTAAGGAACTTAGATGACTGAACTCGAACCTTTAGTCATCTGAACACTGTTCAACGGGAAAAATTTTTAAATTCTAATGTTTTAAAATATAGCCGTTTGAGCTTCAAATTTTCTAAAAACTTGGGAAACTCTCTAAGGAAACTTTAGCAACATGGAAACAAGTTTTAAAGCCTATAAATACATGATTTTGCAAATTAAAACTCATCCAAGAATTGAAAAATCTGCTTGTAAAGCTGAAAGCACTCTTGTTCTTCCAAAGCTCTCTTGTTCACTCATTGAAAAATTCTTTTGCTGAGAATTCTGAAGTGCTGATCCTTCTTTCTCTGAGTTCCTACTCCTAATCCTCTTCTAAGAAGGATATTGGTGAATTCTACACTTTAAGTTCATTGTATTTCATATTGATATTTTACATTCAAAGTATATAGTGCTGAAATTATACTAACTTGCTCTTTGAGAGAGTATACTTGTACGCAGATCTTATCTTGTGTTTCTTATAGTTCTTTGACATTCCAAGGGTTGTTTGGATCGTTGGCTAAGCAAGGGGACATTGCTTAGAGAGGCGGGCTCTAGCCTATGTAAGGAGTGACCGAACGAGGGGATATCGTTTGGAGTAGGCGGGCTCTAGCCTTAACCAAGGAGTGTTGTAATCGGTATTGTTCCACCCGTCAACGGAACTAAACTAGTGAATCCTTTGGTGGTTTTCCAAAGGTGAGGACGTAGGTTGGGTATAAGCCGAACCTCGTAAAAATCTCCGTCTCATTGTCTCTTTCCCTTACTTTTTTATTTTCAGCATATTTAAATTGTGTGGATGGTTTAAATTTGAAAATCAAATAAACTACATATATTTGGAAATCAAACAAACTTAAGGTTTAATTTGGATTTGGGTTGCGGAAACCGAAAGGGAGTACGTTCGTTACACCATATCTTGCGAAAACCTTACGGGAGTACGTTACTTGGTTAACATCCCAAAGATAAATTTACCAAGAGTTTATTTGAGTTCTAAATATTTTGAAAGAGTGATTTGATTCATCTATACAGGGCTTTACATCAGCAAGCATAAATTCTCATTCATTATAAGGCTTGGTTCAAATTTGGAAAATATTAATAAACAACCATTTTGAGTTGTTATATTATCAAAGTGCTGAATACTTTATATCCTTGTTTGGTTGTTTTTTGTTTAACTTGTACTTGGAAAATAATTGATTGTTTGGCTTGAAGATATATTTTAATTGATTGGTCGTTTAATTGTGTTATTGATTGGATAAAGGAACTAAGTTCTCGATTGATTAAAGAATTAAACAAACAAGTCAAGAATTGGTTAAAAGAAATAAAGGAAGTTTAAAGTATCTCAAAAGGAATTAAAAGAAATTTTTAAAAGCCAATTCACCCCCCCCCCTCTCAGGAAGCTATTCCTAATTTCAATTGTTATCAGAGCGGGGTTATAGCAACTCTTAACTAGAAGCTATAAAAAGATCGTAATGGCTAACTTAGGCGTAGCTCCCTTTGGAGAGGGACAATCTTCACTTAGGCCACCAATCTTTTGTGGTTTGAACTATACCTTCTGGAAAAAGAGAATGCAAATATTTCTTCAATCTATGAATTGGAAAGCATGGGAAGTTGTCATGGAAGGTGACCAAATTCCCACTAAAATAGTTGATGGAAAACAAGTTCCCAAAGAGAAAAATGATATGACCGACCTAGACTGCAAGATACTACAAGTTAATGCTAGTGCTATGAATGCGTTATATTGTGCCTTGCATGCTAATGAATTTAATAGAGTAATGGCTTGCAAATTAGCTAAGGAAATATGGGATAAGCCAGAAGTAACATATGAAGGAACAACGGATGTTAAGGATAATAGGGTTGATATGCTCACAAGCGAGTATGAAACCTTTAAAATGAACCCGGATGAATCAATTAAAAATATGTTTACTAGGTTCACTCACATAATCAATTCCCTAAATGCCTTAGGAAAAACTTATACTACTTATGAGATGATAAGAAAAATTTTAAGAGGTCTTCCCTCCATATGGGAACCAAAGACTACTGCTATCACGGAAGGTAGAAATCTGAAAAAGACATCCTTAGATGAGCTTATAGGTTCTCTCCTCACATACAAAATGGCAATGAATGAAAAGAGTGGGAAAACCAAAGCCCAAGAAAAAATAGTCTTTAAAGCCTTAAAAGAAAACTCAAGTAGTGAAATGGATGAAGAAGAAGAAGAAGCCTTCATATCCAAAAAGCTAGCAAGGATACTAAGAAGGAGAAACAAATTCAAGAGAAGAAATCAAAAATATAAATCAGATGAATCAGAAGAAGAAGCTACCAAGAAATCAGAGAATAAAACTCCTAAATGCTACAATTGTAATAAAGCTAGACATATAAAACCAGAATGTCCACTACTAAATAAAGAGTCTAAGAAGAAAAATAAAAAGGCCATGAAAGCCACTACTTGGGATAGTACAAGTAGTTCGGAATATGAAATAAGTGACCAAGAGGTTGCTTACACATGCTTTATGGCATGGGATAACAAATAAAGCTCCTCAACTAAATCTTCAAATAATTCTTGTAGTGATGAATCAAGTGATGAGGGTATGCCATCTTATGATGAACTTCAAAATGATCTATTCAAATTATATAAGATGCTGATGATAGCAAATAAACAAAACACCTCATTGAAGAATGAGAATGAAAGTTTAATGAAAGAGTTAGAATTCCTAAAGAATGTTGAAAGAGATAAAGACTCAAAACTCAAGCAATTAGAACATAAGTATAAATCAGCAATGAAAGAAATAGAATCCAAAAATCTTGCTAAAAAAGAAAATAACTTGAAAATTGAAAAACTAGAAAGCAAGAATGACCAAATGATAGAAGACCTTTGATCCTTATCCTCTACAGTTTATGAGAAAGATATGTATATTTCTGGATTAGAGGATAGAATAAGAAAATTATCTCTAAAGTTAGAGAAATTACAAAAGAAGGTTGATAACAAGAAAAAGATAGAAAATCTTAAGAGTCAAATTGAAGATAAAGATAAGATCATTCATAACTTCACAAAAGGAAAGGAAAACTTTGATAAGATTATTGGCTTACAAAGAATGTCTCTAAATAAAGAAGGCATTGGTTTTAATGGAATTGAAAATAAAAAGAAAAAAAATTCTTACATGGGATATTTCTCAAAAGAATCCAAAGACTATACTTGCATATCTTCTAATGCCTACACAAACACCATATGCTATCAATGTAAGAAAAATGGGCATATAAAATTTGAGTGTCCATTTAACAGGAAAGGTGTTAAAACAAAATAAGTATGGAAGATAAAAGAAACCTCCCTTGAAAAATCCTCCGAACCCAAGAAAATATGGGTACCAAAAATGAAATAATGACTTCACACATATATAAAATAGAGAATGGCATTGTTGGCCAAAATCATAGGATGATTTTTTACAGGCTTAACTTAAGGAAATATAAATAGAAAATATCAAATCTGAGCTTACTATATAAGCGCCTTGATGTTACATGCTACATGCTTACTTGCCTACATGTGATGTATTGATATGTTATATGCTACATGTGTATTACTTGATTTATATTGAAAAAGTATGGCTCATTATGTTGAAAATTGAGAATGAGATTATTGAGCTTAAGCATAAATTTTTGATATAAGGATAATTCTTGAACATACATATTTTTAAATGAATCACATGGATAAACATATTGCTCTTTATCTATGAGCTATGGAAGATATAGTAGTTATATTGATATCCATGAACTATACATTATGTGATATTAAGCTTTGGTATCTATAAAGTATTTTTGGTTTCACATGTTAAAAATTTCAATAAATATCAAATCTAAAAGCTCACTTGGTATCACATTCAAATTATTTATGAGCATAATTATGTCTATGAGCATGATGTGACATTGATGATCTTAGCATGATATTACTATTTGATGAGTGTGTTCATGAGAACATACAAGATATGAATCAATGTATGAAGCATGGATAATAAACTTAAAAGCATAATTGGTGTCAAATCTGAATGTATTGAATTCAAGGGGAGTCTCATGAATCATTAATCGATTGATATCATGAATTAATTTTTAAATTTTAAATTGGTATCATAAAAATCATCAAATTGATATCAGCTGGTATCTTGAATAAATGCTTTGAGCTACACACTATCCATGCTATATTGAAAAACAATAACTTGAGTGTGTACATATGTTTGGAATACATGGTTATTGATATGCTCAAAATGATTTCTATTTGAATTTAAATATTTTCTTTTCTTTTTAATTGATGTCAAAAGGGGGAGAAATTGTGAAGAAAAAATTGAGCATAATTGAGCATGAGCATAATATTGATTGAAAAAGCTTGTAAAACCAAAAGAAAGTGATGAGCATGATTGATGAAATTAATATTGATCTTATTAAGATGAAGCTTATTGAAAGGGGAAGCCTTTTTTTAAGGCTTACTTAAATTTTTGCTCATTATTTGTCGTCATCAAAAAGAGAGAGATTGTTGGCCTTACAAGGCTTAAAATCTTGTTATCTTGTTTTGATGCTAACAAACAAGTGGAATTTAACATATTTGTGTGAGTAATGTTGTTTCAGGGCTCATATATGAGAAAGCAAGGTTAAAGTGCCCAAACGGATCAAATATGGTGAAAGCAAGGTCAAAGTGCTCACAAGGATCAAATGAAGCTTAAATGAGTCAAAGCATGGATTTAAAGATGATATATGAAACCTTGAAGAATATGAGGACATGAATGAGTTGTTGAAAGCCAAGGAATATTAAAGTCCAAAGAGCCAAAGAAAGGCAAAGTGAGAAAGCTCAAATAATATGGAAGCTTGAAGAAAAGATGAACTCAATCCAAGGACAAAGCATGAAGACTCAAGAACTTAAATTGTTAATATTTTATAAGTTTTCATGTGAGTGCTTTAATGTTTAAAATATCGTTTGAAATATTTTGAAGCTCTTAGGTTAACTTAGACCTAGATACTTTTTAAAATACCTTAAAAATATTTTTATAAGGTCAAAAATTATTTTAAAAAGGTTAGAGTCATTTTTGGAATGAAAAGCATCAAAAAGACTTTTTCCATTTGCTGTCAATTTTTATATAGCCGCATTAAGGTGAATTTTTCTCTATCAAAAATTTATTATTTTAAAACGTTATCAACATGAAAGTTGTAGAATTTTCTCTAATCTTTCTTTTGACACCAAGAACACCTAATTTGAAGTTATAAAAAAAATTTTATGGCCAAAACACAGAAGCAGGATCACTATTGACAAAGAACAAGACAAAACAGGTAGAGAGTTGCAGTAGCAAGTTCAGACGACTGAACTTGCGACTTCAGACGACTGAACCTGTGACATCAAACGTTTGAACTCTAACTTTAGACGTCTGACCCTGTAACCAGTTCTATTTTAAAGGGGTTTAAGAAACTTCAGATGATTAAACTCGAATCTTTAGTCATCTGAACACTGTTCAACGGGAAAAATTTTTAAATTCTAATGTTTTAAAATATAGCCATTTCAGCTTCAAATTTTCTAAAAACTTGGGAAACTCTCTAAGGAAACTTTAGCAACATGGAAACAAGTTTTAAAGCCTATAAATACATGGTTTTGCAAATCAAAACTCATCCAAGAATTGAAAAATCTGCTTGTAAAGCTGAAAGCACTCTTGTTCTTCCAAAGCTCTCTTGTTCACTCATTGAAAAATTCTTTTGCTGAGAATTCTGAAGTGCTGATCCTTCTTTCTTTGAGTTCCTTCTCCTAATCCTCTTCTAAGAAGGATATTGGTGAATTCTACACTTTAACTTCATTGTATTTCATATTGATATTTTACATTCAAAGTATATAGTGCTGAAATTATACTAACTTGCTCTTTGAGAGAGTATACTTGTACACAGATCTTATCTTGTGTTTCTTATAGTTCTTTGACATTCCAAGGGCTGTTTGGATCGTTGGCTAAGCAAGGGGACATTGCTTAGAGAGGCGAGCACTATCCTATGTAAGGAGTGACTGAACGAGGGGATATCGTTTGGATAAGGCGGGCTCTAGCCTTAACCAAGGAGTGTTGTAATCGGTATTGTTCCACCCGTCAACGGAACTAAACTAGTGAATCCTTTGGTGGTTTTCCAAAGGCGAGGACGTAGGTTGGGTATAAGCCGAACCTCGTAAAAATCTCCGTCTCATTCTCTCTTTCCCTTACTTTTTATTTTCAGCATATTTAAATTGCGTGGATGGTTTAAATTTGAAAATCAAATAAACTACATAAATTTGGAAATCAAACAAACTTAAGGTTTAATTTGGATTTGGGTTAGGAGTACGTTGGTTACACCATATCTTGCGGAAACCTTACGGGAGTACGTTACTTGGTTAACATCCCAAAGATAAATTTACCAAGAGTTTATTTGAGTTCTAAATATTTTGAAAGAGTGATTTGATTCATCTATACAGGGCTTTACATTAGCAAGCATAAATTCTCATTCACCACAGGGCTTGGTTCAAATTTGGCAAATATAAATAAACAACCATCTTGAGTTGTTATATTACCAAAGTGCTGAATATTTTATATCTTGGTTTGGTTGTTTGTTGTTTAACTTGTACTTGGCAAATAAATTGATTGTTTGACTTGAAGATATTGTTTAATTGATTGGTTGTTTAATTGTGTTATTTATTGGATAAAGGAACTAAGTTCTTGATTGATAGAATTAAACAAACAAGTCAAGAATTGGTTAAAAGAAATAAATGAAGTTTAAAGTATCTCAAAAGGAATTAAAAGAAATTTTTAAAAGCCAATTCACCCCCCCCCCTCTCTTGGGAAGCTATTCCTAATTTCAATATTATTTTTAAGCTATGTTTTAGTATTTATTTATTTATTTAAAAAAATTAAATTTAAATTTCGAAAACTCATGTGGGCCCCACATAGTATTGTGCGCCCCACACAACTTTGAGACCCAAGTGAGTCCTACGTAATTCCAATAGTCCTTATACGATTTTATAAGCTCTACATAACTCCAGGACTCATGTGAATCCCACACGACTTCGGGACTTATGTGGGCCTCACATAGTTTTGTAGGCCCCACATATGATACCTATATTATTATTATTATCTTATTATGTATTTCTACAAATTATGTCTGTCAAAACACTATTTTATGTATATGTACTTATTTACGTGTACAAACAGTGTCTATCTTATTTATCTTATGAAATTCCATTTTTACGAGGCTGACCTCTAATGAGCGACTGAGCCACAATGGTCTCTGAGCACACTAAGACAAGGTCTTTCCTAGGCATCAAACATGGAATCAAGGATCCTACAGAAAAACACTTCTGTATTGATATTAACTTAATGACCATTTTTATTATTTTATTATTATTGTGCTTTAATTGTATATATATTTTTCGATCATCACATTCTCCCATCCTTATAAAAATTTCGTCCTCAAAATTTTCTAATTTAAAATGAGTACTGTATAATTGGTTGCGCTATTTGAAAGAGTAAATTGATTAACGATTTGACTAAGTCTTAGAATAGTTTGAGGGTCAATTTGGCAAAGTATTTTATTTTTGGAATTGAAGTGTGAATCGTCGGTCTAATAAGGGTTGAAATGGAAAAGAAATTCAGAAGATGTGGAAAAGGATAATTTCATATATGTATATATATATATATATATATATATATATATATATATATTATACATGTCCTATAAATTAAAAATATATGTATAAAAATGAAATGAAATCTGGCCTTTAGAGCCTTAGATCAACATCAACATCTATTGAAGTGCTAGCGGTGTCACTGCTAACTGCCTAGGTTCTTTCTTGGCAGAGTTAACCTCTTGTAATGTCGCCGGCTTGGGTCGGAAAAAAGGAGAGAATGCCCGTTTGTTCAATGAGGGAGGAAGAGCTGCCCTCTTCCCTTTGTGGCATTTGGTGGGGATGATCATAACGAGTCATTAGTGGCCCGTATATGAGTCTCAATGCATATTGGATCTCTTTGCAATGGTGGAGTAGGCCAGCATTATCTGAAACCTTTAGTGTGGTGACTGCGATATTGCCATTGCAAGGGTTATGGCTCATTGGTGTGATATTAGTTGTAAGTTTCATAAATGAAATATTGTTGATAGGGATGAGGGTACAAGTGGTTGGAAGAATGGTAGGGGCACTGCTCAGGGCAGTAGTGGTGGAGGAGGTAAGATGGAGAATTGATAGGGCATTAATTTGAGATAGTGACTTCTCCAACTGATCCCCACCTACGCCTATGGTTCTCAAACCAAAAGCGTATACTTCTCGACTCGATTGGACCATACCGTCGAAGTTGTGCTACAAGCAAGATAATGTGCTCCACAGAAGGGAGTTCGCCTTGACTACTGTGGAAGGCCTCCTCTGAAATCTCTAGCTGTGCCTTACTAGGTTTCCATCTTTGGATCAACGATCTAGTGCTGCTCTCAGCAACTTGGGGAGTTGGGTGATTTGGCAATATTTTCGAGTAATGAGGCAACTAAGAGACAAGTTAGGAAGAGCTAATCACTGCAAACTGAAATGTGATTGTTCAAGATGATAGAAAGCTATGATGTTTAGAGTTCAAGTAGGGCAGACCCTTTTTATAAGGGAATGGCCGTGTGTTGTGGAAATCGAGAGAGAGCAACGTGTGCTGTGAGAATCGAGGGAGAGTGACGCGTGTCACGAGTATCGAGCAACGCATTTTGCACAAATCGAGAGAGAGCGACACGTGTCACGAATATCGAGCACGCATTTTGCACAAATCGAGGGAGAGCGACATGTGCCGCGAGAATAAAGAGAGAGCAATGCGTGTCATGGATATTGAGCACGCGTTTGGCACAAATCGAGGGAGAACAATGTGTGTTGCAAAAATCGAGAGAGAGCGACACGTGTCACAAATATCGAGAATTGCGTTTTGCAAAAATCGAGGGAGAACGATGTGTGTCGCAAAAATTGGGAGAGAGTGACACGTCCCTAGAGTGACACATTTTTCAAAAATCAAGGGAGAGCGATATATGTCGCGGAAATCGAGCGAGCGACACGTGTCAAGGTTCTTTTTATGTTTCTACATCTTTATTAATGCTTTAACTATAATTAATTTCATCCTTAGGTCACCACTTGGGTGGGTGGCCTAGTTGTAAGGAACCGGTCGTGCATCCATGTGATCGCAGGTTTGAGTCCCCACTATGCCCAAGTGGTCTCATGCCCTAGCCTTACTTCGGGGGTAAGTGAGCTATAGCCGATGATTTCCACCTATGAGGTTTTTTTTTTTTTAACTGCAAGAGTACCCCTTTTATATATTTATATATTCCATTATTATAATTATTATTATTATTATATTAGATCAAATATATGTTGGGTATGTTTGGCCGATTGATGATTTGACATTGGTTAGTTATTTGAAGGAAATTAGTTAATTTTTATATTGCTTTCATTAATGGAATTTTTATTATATAGGGTTTTTTTTTTTTTTTAATATAGAAAAATTTAAGTTCTATTAACTTTTATAAATTTATACAAAATTAAAGATTTCGTCAAAATTTGTACTCCTAAATCAAACTTTGATAGTTGATCGAAATTGAATATGCAATGGGGAAAAAAAATAGATATACATATTTAACTTGCACATGCTAAGGGGTTATATATTTTTTTGAATTTAAATATAATAAGTAATATTTAAATTATATTTAATTCTTTATAAACTAATACAAAATTTAAATTAAAGATTTTGTCAAAATATATATTCCTAAATTAAGTTTGAATGTTTTGTTGATAACTGAATATGTCATGTAAAAATATATATTCATATCCAACTTATACATGCAAAGAAATTTTGGGAAAATTCAATTTTCATAATAGACCGTTTGTTCATATCTATTTGTTTGTGCAGCACTTCTAAACTCAGGCGGGTCTAATGTATTATTTCTTATATATTTAATGAAAATAATAACAATGAAAATAAATAAATCTCATATATTATTATATTATTATATTATATATATAAATTTTAAATTATTAATGCATCTGACAATTAATTATAAATCATCAATATGGGTACGTGTTTCTACAAACATAAATAACATATTTAAATTAATTAACATGTCTTCAATAATACTAACATTTTTCTTAGAGAATTTATGATTATTACCTGTCCTTGGGAGCCTTCACGTTAATCTTATTTCCTACAATGCTACTATCTTTAGGATCCATTTTTAAATAATGATCAAATGTTATTTTAAAATCATAAATCTATTATTAGTGTATAATAATATAACAAACTAAAATAAATATTCTAAACTACCCAATCCTACCCAAATCATGTTTTATGCCTAAGCTATGATAAAATCAATATATTAGAGTATGCAGAACTTATATCCTGTGCTCTGATAAAATTATTTATTAAAGTCTACAGAACTTATAACCTATTACTCTGATACCAAATATAATACCCCAACGCCAAAGGATCTGGGGTATTTACTTTTTACCATTGGTTTACAGCGGAAGTAAATAAATTCAATTATTATTAAACCAGAGCGCTAATTATCCATATTACAATCATTTATTTCAAAAGAAGAAAAATTACGTAAGCCTAAATATCAGGCATCATACTAATATCTATAATCAAGCTTCATTTTTTTCTATTCTATTCCCACCCGCATGCTTGTTATGCCTGATTTCCGATATATCCTTCAGAGTTATCTGAAATGTAAAAATATGATTGGGGTGAGATGACACTCAGTAAGTAAATAAGATTATTATTAGTGTGTGGTCAAAATGAGCTTTTAAAAATTTCATAAAACAATATTTAATACTATAACTTCAAAATTGCTTCTAAAATAAATGTAAATCTAAAAATTTCTGCATAAAACTTTTACCATCAACTATAACAGTAAAATTTAATAACCATATATTATGACCATTAAATTAACCTTTTAACTTTAAAACTATAAAAATATATATTTAATTATATACATACATATACTTTTCCTTATACGTTTCTTTTAAATCGTCATTTAGGCACAAGAATGACCATTTTCATATAAACTTATACTTTTCCTTAAAATCATTAATAACTATGTACACATAATTAAATATGTATAAACATATATTGCAAAAATCACCCTTAGGCCTGTTTGCCGTAAGTCATGTTTACCCCTATGACTGGGTTGTGCGGTCCGAAGACTGGACTTAACTGGCGGCCAACCAAACTAAATCAATGTACGTAAACATTAAATGAGATTTTCCTTATTAAGTCTTGCTCCGGAACTAGGTGTGCATTTAGAAGAAATTCATTAACATAAATAACCACTCTGTAAATAGTGTGGGTGCACTCTGATCCATTTAAACTTTAAGTTACGATACCGAGCATCTGTAACTATGAACTTCTTTTGCCATAAGGGGTTTCAAAACCATCTTAATATAATTTATACAATTTAAAATAATCTCGTGAAAATCTCATCTTTACTCATACTTTCATAAAAATATGACGTAAAAATAAACTCATGCCACACAAATTTTGTGTTAAAAATGTATATAATTTTTTTAATAGAAAGAAATGCTGAAAATTTTCCTGAGTGGATTAGAACATTTCTTAATCCAAAAATAAATGCAAGTATATTAAAAATAAAATTGGTATAATTAAATAGGCGTAAAAATAAACTCAGGGGAATTTTATGAAACTAACTAACATAATCGAAATTTACTTATAAATAAACTCGGGTATAAATTTTAAAATAAAAATCCTAACATAATCAAATTTACTTGCCTCTTCTTTTACCTTGCGCTATGAACACAATGACTATCTCTAAGAAATGAGATCGGAAAGAGTGAGTGAGTGAGAACTTACTCAAAAATTCTCTCCACCACTAATTCTTTCACTCATTAATCCTTCTATTCCTTTGAAAATTTTTGTGAAAAATGAAGGTTGAAAGTTTTCTATTTATAAGAAAATTTTGGGGAAGTAGAATTTGTAAAAGTGTGGGAAGAGGGGTGAAATTATAATTTTTTTTAAAATTAAAGAATGGGCATGGGATGGGTTAGGCATGTGTTGAGTATGAGATGGGGATGGAGGCCATGTGGGAGTGCTTGTCACCATTCCCATTAAATAATTTTTTAATTAATTACTTACTTAATTAATTAATTAATTATTTTATTATTTTATTTTTTAAATCATTATTATCATTAATATTATTTTTAAACTATGTTTTAGTATTTTTTTTTTTTAAGAATTAAATTTGAATTTCGAAAACTCATGTGGGCCCCACATGGTCTTGTGGGTTCCACACGACTTCAAGACCCAAGTGGGTCCTACGTAACTCTAATAGTCCTTATATGATTTTATGAGCCCTACATAACTCTGGGACTCATGTGAATCCCACACGACTTCGGAACTCATGTGGGCCCCACATAGTCTTGTGGACCCCACATATGATACCTATATTATTATCTTACTATGTATTTCTACAAATTATGTCTGTCAAAACACTATTTTATGTATATATACTTATTTACGTGTACAAACAGTGTCTATCCTATTTATCTTATGAAATTTCATTTTGACCAAGCCGACCTCCAAGGAGCAACTAAGCCGCAATGGTCTCTGAGCACTCGCTAAGACAAGGTCTGTCCTAGGCATCAAACATGGAATTGATGATCCTACAGAAAAACACTTTTGTATTGATATTAACTTAATGACCATTTTTATTATTTTATTATTATTGTGCTTTAATTATATATATATATTTTTGGGTCATCACAAACAAAGTATTAAAAAGGAAAGAATTTTAAAATCCCAATTCACCCCCCTTTTGGGAAGCTATCCTAATTTCAATGATACTTTAGGAATCAGGTTTTTAAATGTTAAGTTTGAGTAAACATGTCATTGCAAGACTACAAAAAAGGAATAAAAGCTTTAAGGACATGAAAGCATGCATTTCAAAGATAACTTGATGAAAGCTTAGAGAATTGAAGAAGCTTAGAGAATTGAAGCTCAGAGGCAAGATGAACTAAACAAATGAGAAGCATGAAGACTCCAATCTTAGAATATATTTAAATCTTAAGGGAGTCTCTATGTAAGTACTTCATTCAAATGATGATATGATTGAATTTGAAGCTTATTAGGAAACTCATTGACTTAGAGACCATGTTTTGAAAAATCCCGAAAAATATTTTTCAAGAGTCTTAAATTACATGGGGAAAGTAAAAGAGCAAAAAGCTTTTGGAAACAAAAATGAAAATTCAGATTTTAGGCCTGTCTAGGGGCCTGACAAAGTTTACCCAGGCGACTGACATGAAAATAGACTGATTTTTTAGAGAACCCGAGAGGACCCATGCGAGTGACTCATAACGACCCAGTCGGTTGACTCCTTACTGCCTTTTAAATTATCAATATTTTAATGAATCCATGAGACTGACTCTCTGTTCCCAGTCGATTGACTCTTCGAGATTTCAAATTTCAAAAAATAACGGGATGTTTCCAAATTTGTGTTTTTGAATTCTAAATGTTATGAAAACTTGGGAAACAGTTCAAGTCACTTGAGGAACACGAAATACTCTTATTTAAACATCTATAAATACCCCCTAAGGCTAAGGATTCAAGATACCAAGCAATTACACAACAATCAAAGCTCTCTTGCTCTCAAAACTCTCAAAGCTCTCTTGCTCTCAAACTTTCTAAAGATCACTACTGAGTTTTGCTACAAAACTCTCACGAATTACTAGGCATACTCTGAATTCTTTAAATCAAGAAAGAAATCTCATGATTATATACTTCTAAGGCTTCAATTTCTTTCTATTTTTATTTTGAATTGAAGTATATTGTAGTGCTTTATTGTTGTACTAATCAGCGCTTATTGAGAGTGTCTTTGTACACCAAATTTGCTCTTGTTTTTGCAGACGGTTCAAGTCTTTGAATCATTGTTGGACCAAGCATAGGGTATCATTTGGAGAGGTGAACTCTAGCCTATTGAAGGAGAGATTATAAGGTTGCTCTTACCTTCAAAGGAGTGTGTAAGGTTGTTCCTACCCGTAAAGGAGCGGTATAGTTGAATCCTTAGGTATGTTGCCTAAGGCGAGGATATAGATGGGCATAGCCGAACCTCATAAAAAAATCAGTCTCACTCTCTTCCCTACTCTCATTTAATTTTTTATTCATATACACTGCGTGGTTGGATTTTAAGCTTCTACTCATATAAACTACGTGGATTGAATTTAAATCAACTAAAAATTAATTTGACTTTGGGATTGCGGAAACTGAAAGGGAATACATGTTGGGGTATATGTGTGCAATGCCCACCTCCCATGAGTTAATTAACACACTTACCTGACGTATGGTTCAGATAAGGTCGAAGAGGTAGACCGCAATGGTACCACGAAGACAGAAGACATTCCCCTTCGAGACACAGGGGTTCCGGGGCAGTGCCCTCGGTTGGGGGTATAGGGGCCAACGCCCTTCGAGACGGTATAGCCTCTCCAGTGTGAACAGTGAGCACGGTATGTCAAAGATGACCACTAATGTTTAAGATGACCACTAATGTCAAAGACGGCCACTAATGTCAAAGACAGCCACTAATGTCAAGGTCGGCCACTAATGTCAAAGACGGTCACTAATGTCAAAGTCGGCCACTAATGTCAAAGTCGGCCATGGTAAGTAAGCTACCACCACCTAGCATGGTAGGTGAGCCACCCATATGCTTCTTTCACGGACCAAAGGCTATAAATAAGACCCCCCACCAGAGCACTACACACATCTCGACTTCAAAATTGTGTCCTCTATTCTTTTTTCTATTTGTTATTTTTTAACCATTGAAGCTTATTTAGTGAGTGCATGGTTGGACAAATTATTGTAATCTAATTGTTGTAATAAAACTTTGTGTTATCTCTTCATTCGTTTCTTCAAAACAGATCTTGGTGTTGTTATTCTACTTGGTATCAGAGCTGGAGCCTTCTAAGAAGAAACAACTATAATTGTTAAGACATTGCAATTGCAGGAACTTCATCTTCAGCTACTGCATCTCCAGCATTCCGGATACGTCCACCAGCACTCACAAAAGGAAAGCTAGAAGGTACCAACAACACTTTGTGGAAGTTCAAGATAAGTGCTATTCTGGATTCATATGAACTACTTGATATAGCTTAAGGTATGGATCCAAAACTGATTGGCACGCCTAATCCCACCAATCCTAAGGTTATCATCCCTCCAGATGCTGCCTTTGTAAGGACCCAAAACTGAGTGGGTTCCTACATATAAATTTTTTAGCGGAGGCAAATAAATTTAAATTATTTTTACTACCAGAGCACTAATTAGCTTTATTACAAATATATGTCACAACTATTTAAATGAAAATTTCTAAAATTAAAAAATATACAAATATATTCTAAATTGTACTATGTTAATTTTTTTTTTTTTTTTCTACTCAGCTCTTTCTATTCCCACTCATGCATTTGCTATGCCGGATTTCTGGTACACTCTTCAAAATGATCTGAAAAGTAAAATAATGATTAGGATGAGACGACGCTTAGTAAGTAAATAAGATTATTATTAGTGTGTTGCCAAAATAAGCTTTCTTAATTTCATAAAATAATATTTAATACTATAACTTCAAAAATGCTTTTAAAATAAATGTAAATTTAAAAGTTTCTACATAAAAACTTTTGTCATCAACTACAACAATAAAATTTTATAATCATATATTATAACTGTTAAATTAAACTTTTAACTTTAAAAACTATAATTATAATTTTTAATTATATACATATCTATATATATATATATATATATTCCTTATACGTTTCCTTTAGATTATCATTTAGGCACAATAATGGTCATGTTCATATAAACTTATACTTTACTTTCAAATCATTAATAATTTTGTACACACAATTGAATATGTATATACAACATATACTGTAAAAATTACCCTTAGGCCTGTTAATCGTAAGTCATATTTACCCCCATGACTGGGTTGTGCGGTCCAAAGACTGGACTTAGCTGACTGGGCGGTCAAACTAAATCAACGTACATCATCATTAAGTGACATTTTACCTATTAAATCATGGTCTGACCCAAGTGCGCACTCAAGAGAAATCCATTACCATATAAAATCACTCTATAAATAGTGTGGGTGCACTCTGATCCGTTTAAACTTTTAGCTGCAATACCGAGCATTCGTAATTTTCTGTATTGTCTGAGTCATAAGGGGTTTTAAAAAAAAAATATTTTTATTATATAAATTATACAATTAAAATAATATCATGAAAATCTTATTTTTACTCATATTTTCGTGAAATACGCAACATAAAAAAAATCACCTCATTAAATCTTTACTCATATTTTTGTGAAATATGCAATGTATAAATAAACTCATGCCACACAATTTTCATGTTAAAAATATTTTATTGAATAGAAATTAATGATATAAAATATCCGAGAGATTTAGAATATTTTTTAACTCAAAAATAAATGCAAGTATATTAAAAATAAAACTAGTATAATTAAACATGCGTAAAAATAAACTCAGGAGAATTTTATGAAATTAACTAACATAATCGAAATTTACTTACAAATAAACTTGGGTATGAATTTTAAATAAAAATCTAACATAATTAAATTTACTTACCTCTTCTTTTACCTCGTGCTACGAACACAATAAATATCTCTAAGAAATGAGATCGGAAAGAGTAGGTGAGTGAGAACTTACTCAAAAATTCTCTCTCCACCATTAATTCTTTCACTCACTAATCCTTCTCTTTCTTTGAAATTTTTTGTGAAAAATGAAGGTTGAGAGCTTTGGGGAAAAAATGAACTTTATAAAAGTGTGGGGTGAGGGGTGAAATTATAATTTTTTTAAAATTAAAGAATGGGCAAGGGATGGGCTAGGTATGAGTTGAGTATGAGATAAGGATGAAGGCCATGTGGGAGTGCTTGCCACCACTCCCATTTAATTAATTCTTAATTAATTAATTAATTATTTTATTTTTAAAATTTTTCAAATCATTATTATTATTATTATTATTATTATTATTATTATTATTATTATTAAGCCATATTTTAGTTTTTTTTTTTTTAAAGAATTAAATTCAAATTTTGAAACTCATGTGGACCCCACATTGTCTTGTGGGCTCCATATGGTCTTGTGGGCCCCACACAATTTTGAGACCCAAGAGGGTCTTACGTAACTCCAATAATCTTCACACGATTTTATGAGACCTACATAATTTCGAGACTCATATAGACCCCACACGACTTCAGAACTCATGTGGGCCCCACATAACTTCGAGACCCAAGTGGGTCTTACGTAATTCCAATAGTTCTCATACAATTTTTTGAGTCATACATAGCTTTGGGACTCATATGAATCTCACACGACTTCGAGACTCATGTGGGCCCCACATAGGATACTTATATTATTATTATTATTATTATTATTATTATTATTATTTTACCATGTATTTTTACATATTATGTCTTTCAAAAAACTATTTTATGTATATATACTTATTTACGTGTACAAATAGTGTTTATCCTGTTTATCTTATGAAATTCCATTTTGACCAGGCAGACCTCTAGGGAGCGAATGAGCCGCAATGGTCTCTGAGCACTCAGTAAGATAAGGTCTTTCTTAGGCATCAAATATGGAATCAAGAATCCTACAGAAAGCACTTTTGTATTGATATTAACTTAATGACCATTTTTATTATTTTATTATTATTATTATGCTTTAATCATATATATATTTTTGGGTCATCACATTCTGTCCTCCTTATAAAAATTTTGTTCTTGAAATTTACTAATTTAAAATGAGTACTGTATAATTGGTTACGCTATTTGAAAGAATAAATTGATTAACGATTTGACTAAGTCTTAGAATAGATCGATGGTCAATTCGGTGAAATATTTTATTTTGGGAACTAAAGTATGAATCGTCGATCTTATAGGGGTTGAAATGGAAAAGAAAATCAGAAGATATGGAAAAGGATAATTATATATATATATATATATATATATATATATATATATAAAATGAAACGAAATCTAGCCTTCAGAGCCTTAGATCAATGTTAACATCTATTGAAGTGCTAGCAGTGTCACTGCTAACTGCTTGGGTTCTTTCTTGGCGGAGTTGACCACTTGTAATGTCGCTGGCTTGAATCGGAAAAAGGGAGAGAACGCCCATTTGTTCAGTGAGGGAGGAAGAGCTACCCTCTTCCCCTTGTGACCTTTGGTGGGGATGATCCTAACGAGTCATCGGTGGCTCATACATGAGTCTCAACACGTATTGGATCTCTTTGCAATGGTGGAGTAGGTCAGCATTATCCGAAACCCTTTGTATGGTGACTGCAATACTTCCATTGTAAGGGGTATGGCTCATTGGTGTGATGTTAGTTGTGAGTTTCATAGACGGAATATTGAGGGTACGAGTGGATGGAAAAATGGCAGGGGCACTGCTCAGGGCGGTAGTGGTAGAGGAGGTAAGATGGATAATTGGTGAAGCAGTAGTTGAGATAGTAGCTTCTTCAACTGATCCCCTCCTATGCCTACGATTCTCAAACCAAAAGCGTACTTTTCTCGGCTCGATTGGACCATACCGTTGGAGTTGTGCTGCAAGCAAGATAGCCCGCTCCACAGAAGGGAGTTCCCCTTGACTGTTGTGGAAGGCCTCCTCTAAAATCTCCAATTGTGCCATACTGGGACATCTTTGGATTGACGATCTAGTATTGCTCTCAGCAACTTGGGGAGTTGGGTGATTTGGAAACATTTTCGAGTAATGAGACAACTAAGAAAAAAGTTGGGAAAAGCTAATTTCTGCAAACCAAAATGTGATTGTTCAAGATGATAGGAAGCTGTGATGCTTAGAGTTCAAGGAGGGCAGACCCTTTTTATAGGGGAATGGTCATGTGTTGTGGAAATCGAGAGAGAGCAATGTGTGCTACGAGAATCGAGAGAGAGCGACATGTGTCACGGATATCGAGCAACTCATTTAGCACAAATTGAGGGAGAGCGACGTGTGTCGTGAGAATCAAGACAGAGCGACGCGTGTCACAAATATTGAGCACGTGTTTTGCACAAATTGAGGGAGAGCGACGCGTGTCACGGATATCGAGCACGTGTTTTGCACACATCGAGGGAGAGCGACGTGTGCCATAAGAATCGAGAGAGAGCAACACGTATCACGGATATCGAGCGACGCGTTTTGCAAAAATCAAGGGAGAACGATGTGTGTCACGAAAATCGAAAGAGAGCGACGCGTGCCTCGAGTGACGCATTTTTCAAAAATCAAGGGAGAGTGATATGTGTTGCGAAAATCGAGAGAGTGACGCGTGCTACAGAAATCGAGTGAGCGACTCGTATTGTAAAATTTGCGGAATCAATGTTTAATTTATGTTTCTACATATTTACTAATACTTTAACTATAATTAATCTCATCCTTAGGTCATCACTTGGGTAGGTGGCCTAGTGTAAGGAACTGGTCGTGTATCTATGTGATCGCAGGTTCAAGTTCCCACTATGCCCAAGTGGTCTCATGTCCTGACCTTGCTTCGGGGAAAAGTGAGCTATAGCCGATGATTTCTACCCATAAGGTTTTTTTTTTTTTTTTACTATGAGAGTACCCAATATATATATATATATATATATATATATATATATATTCCATTATTATTATTATTATTATTATTATTATTATTATTAGATCAAATATATATTGGGTATGTTTGACCAATCGATGATTTGACATTGGTTAGTTATTTGAAGAAAATTAGTTAATTTTTATATTACTTTCATTAATGGAATTTTTTTTTATAATATAGTAAAATTTAAGTTGTATTTACTTTTATAAATTTATACAAAATAAAAATTAAAAATTCCATGAAAATTTGTGCTCCTAAACCAAACTTGGATATTTGATGAGAATTGAATATGCAATGTGTGTGTGTGTGTGTGTGTATATATATATATATATATTCATATTTAACTTGCACATGCTAAGGGATTTTTTTTTAAAATTTAAATATAATTTAGTAACATTTAAATTGTATTTAATTCCTTATAAACTAATACAAAATTAAAATTAAAGATTTCGTCAAAATATATATTCCTAAATTAAGCTTGAATATTTTGATAAGAACTGAATACGCAACGTAAAAATACATATTCAGATCTAACTTGCACTTGTAAAGAAATTTTGGGTAAATCCAGATTTCAAAATAAACAATTTGTTCATATCTATTTGTATGTGTAGCACTTCCAAAACTAGTAGAACTAATGTGATACTTTTTATATTTTTAGTGAAAATAATATCAGCGAAAAGAAATAAATCTCGGATATTATTATATTATCCTATTTATATTTATATATATATATATATATTTTAAATTATTAATGCATCTAATCTAGCAATTAATTATGAGTCATCAATATGGGTATGTGTTCCTACAAACATAAATAACATATTTAAATTAATTAACGTATCTTCAATAATACTACCATTTTTCTTAGAGAATATATGATTGTTACCGGTCCTTGGGAGCCTTCACGTTAATCTCATTTCCTCTAATGTTACTATCTTTAGGATCCATTCTTAACCAATGATTAAATGTTATTTTAAAATCATAAATCTATTATTAACATATAATAATATAACAAATGAAAAGGAATATTCTAAACTACCAAATCCTACCCAAATCATGGTTTATATCTAAGCTATGCTAAAATCTATATGCTAGAGTATGCAAAATCTATATCCAATTCTTTGATACCAATTGTAAGGACCCGAACTCGACTGGGTTCCTACATATAAATTTTTCAGCGGAAGCAAATAAATTTAAATTATTTTTACTACCAGAACACTAATTAACTTTATTACAAATATATGTTTCAACTATTTAAATGCAAATTTCTAAAATTAAAAAATATACAAATATATTCTAAATTTTACTATGCTAATTTTTTTTTCTACTCAACTCTTTCTATTCCCGCTCATGCACTTGCTATGCCAGATTTTTGGTACACTCTTCAAAATAATCTGAAATATAAAATAATGATTGGAATGAGATGACGCTCAGTAAGTAAATATGATTATTATTAGTGCGTGACTAAAATGAGCTTTCATAATTTCGTAAAATAATATTTAATACTATGATTTCAAAAATGCTTTTAAAATAAATGTAAATTTAAAAGTTTCTACATAAAAAATTTTGTCATCAACTACAACAGTAAAATTTTATAATCATTTACTATAACTGTTAAATTAAACTTTTAACTATAAAAACTGTAATTATAATTTTTAATTATATACATATATATATATATATATATATATATATATATATATATATATACTTTTCTTTATACATTTACTTTAGATCATTATTTAGGCACAATAATGGTCATGTTCATCTAAACTTATACTTTACCTTCAAATTATCAATAATTTTGTACACGTAATTAAATATGTATATACATATACTATAAAAATCACCCTTATACCTGTTAATCGTAAGTCATGTTTATCCTCATGACTGGGTTGTGCGGTCCGAAAACTAAATTTAGCTGAGTGGCCGGTCAAACTAAATCAACGTACATCATCGTTAAGTGAGATTTTTCCTATTAAATCCTGATCCGACCTAGTGTGGGTGCATTTTGATCCGTTTAAATTTTTAGTTGCGATACCGAACATTCATAATTTTCTATATCATCTAAGCCATAAGGGGTTTTAAAAAAATATATATTTTTATTATATAATTTCTACAATTAAAATAATATCATAAAAATCTTATTTTTACTTATATTTTCATGAAATACGTAACATAAAAAAAATCAACTCATAAAATCTTTACTCATATTTTCGTAAAATATGCAATGTATAAATAAACTCATGCCACACAATTTTCGTGTTAAAAATATTTTCTTTAATAAAAATTAATGATATAAAATACCCGAGAGATTTAGAATATTTTTTAACTCAAAAATAAATACAAGTATATTAAAAATAAAAATAGTATAATTAAACATGCGTAAAAATAAACTCAGGAGAATTTTATGAAATTAACTAACATAATCGAAATTTACTTATAAATAAACTTGGGTATGAATTTTAAATAAAAATCTAACATAATTAAATTTACTTACCTCTTCTTTTACCTCGTGCTACGAACACAATGAATATCTCTAAGAAATGAGATCGGAAAGAGTGGGTGAGTGAAAACTTACTCAAAAATTTTCTCTCCACCACTAATTCGTTCACTCATTAATCTTTCTCTTCCTTTGAAAATTTTTGTGAAAAATGAAGGTTGAGAGCTTCCTATTTATAGGAAAATTTTGAGGAAGAAATGAAATTTATAAAAGTGTGGGGTGAGGGGTGAAATTATAATTTTTTTAAAATTAAAGAATAGGCAAGGGATGGGTTAGGTATGAGTTGAGTATGGGATAGGGATGGAGGCCAATTAATTAATTAATTAATTAATTATTTATTTATTTATTTATTTATTTTTAAATTTTTTTTAAAACATTACTATTATTATTATTATCATTATCATTGTTATTATTTTTAAGCCATATTTTATTTTATTTTTTTAAAGAATTAAATTTAAATTTTAAAAACTCATGTGGGCCCCACATGGTCTTGTGGGCCCCACACAATTTCGAGACCCAAGTGGGTCCTACATGACTCCAATAGTCTTCACACGGTTTTATAAGCCCTACATAGTTTCGAGATTCATGTAGACTCCATACGACTTCAGAACTCATGTGGGCCCCACACAACTTCGAGACCCAAGTGGGTCTTACGTAATTCCAATAATCCTTATACGATTTTATGAGTCCTACACAGCTTTGGGACTCATGTGAATCTCACACGACTTCTGGACTCATGTGGGCCCACATACTCTTGTAGGCCCCACATAGGATACTTATATTATTATTATTATTATTATTATTATTATTATTATTATTTTTATTTTGTCATGTATTTTTACAAATTATGTCTTTCAAAACACTATTATATGTATATGTACTTATTTACGTGTATAAATAGTGTTTATTCTGTTTATGCTATGAAATTCCATTTTGACTAGGTAGACCTCCAAGGAGCGACTGAGCCGCAATGGTCTCTGAGCACTAGCTAAGACAAGGTCTTTCTTAGGCATCAAATATGAAATCAAGGATCCTAGAGAAAGCACTTCTGTATTGATATTAACTTAATGACCATTTTTATTATTATTATTATTATTATTATTATTATTATTATTATTATTATTATTATTATTATGCTTTAATCGTATATATATTTTTGGGTCATCACAGCCCTCGTCAAAGCATGGAAGAGGCAGAATGCAGATGCACTTTGTGCTATTGTCACAAGTGTATCTGATTCTGTACTTACATTGATCTAGCATACATCCAAGGCTGCAGCTTGTTGGAAAGGTCTGAAGAATCAATATGAAACAAGGAACGAGACAGGCATTCATAACTTTGAGAATCAACTTGCTGCAGAAAAGCTACATGACGGAGAATTGGAAAAAGTATTCATCACCAAAATAAAAAAATTTTGTGATCAAATGGAGGCAGTGGGCATAGCAAAGACCAGTAAGGAGTTAGCTCGAAGATTTTTTTGAGTGCTGCCATCAAAATATGATAGTCTAGTAACTACTCTTAACATGCATATTAGAACTCCTGCACTAACCTTTATGGAATTATGTGCCTTACTGCTAGAGGAGGAGATGAGGCAAAGAACCAGAGAAAATGAAAGCAGTAGTGCATTCACCATGTAGATCAAAGGCAAGGACAATAATGTTGAAAAGAATAAGGGAAAGAACAAGAATAGATTTTCTGGTACATGCTACTACTACAACAGAAAGGAGCATTCAACCAAGGATTACAGAAAGCATATCCACAATGAAAAGAATGGCACGTTGAAGCATACATGGAATGTCAGACAAATAGAAAATTGTGCTAAACTAGAATTAAATCTTTTCATGGTTACAGAAGAAATGTGCTCAACTGCTCAAACAGTACCAGGAGATTGCTCATGGGTACTTGATAGTGGAGCTTCCTGACACATGACTAGAAAAAAGAACTGGTATGGTGCCCTTAAGCCTCTACATGAACCTATGAATGTGATTTAGGAAATAATGAAAAGTATCTAGTAGAGGGCACTAGATCCATTTCCTTAAAAACCACGAATGACTAAGGTAAAACTCTTTCAGATGTCCTTTATTTCCTTAAATTAAGAGGAATCTTTTATATGTAGCTGCTATTACTAATTGTGACTATGAAGTACGATTTATGAAAACAAAAGCTGAGATTATTGATAGCAATGGCAGCATTGTGGGCAAAGGTATTCAAAAGAATAACTTCCATGAGTTTGTGGCACTTGCCGCAACAACTAGAGATATAACAAGCATACTTTGGAATGAAAGGTTTGGACACATCTCCTATGCAGTTTTGAAGGAGATGCGGAGAAAGGAAATGATGGTTGATCTACCTGTAGTAGTTGATAGTGCAAAGCCTTGTGAAGTATGCATGTTGGGCAAGCAACATCATATGTCCTTTCCATAAGATAGCAACAACAAATTAAAGCTTCCTCTAGAGCTAGTACATGCAGATCTCTGTGGTAAAATGAATACTCCTGCACTAGGAGGATCTTTCTATTTTATGCTGTTAGTCGACGATTATAGTAGAAAGATGTGGGTGTACTTTCTTCGTGATAAGGATGAGGCTCTTGTAAAATTTAAAGTGCCGCATAAACTTGTTGAAAATGAGACAAGTTTGCAGTTAAAGAAACTTCAAACAGATTGAGGAGGCAAGTTCACACTAAGGGAGTTCAGCAATTATTGCAGTGCATTTGGCATCAAGCGCCAATTGTCGGCACCAAAAACTCCACAACAGAATGGCATTGTGGAATGGCGAAATCGCACTGTGATGGAGATGGCTAGAGCAATGATGAAGGCCCAAGACCTTCAAAAATCATTTTGGGCAGAAGTTGTTAATACAACTGTGTATATCCTCAACCAATGCTTCACTAAAGCTTTTGGGAAAAAAACACCTCACGAGGCTTACTCTGATAAGAAACCCTCTATTTCTCATCTTAGAACATTTGGTTGCAAATGTTTTGTGCATGTTCCAAATGACAATTGAAGGAAGTTAGATGATAAGAGTCGAAAGTGCATCTACTTGGGATACAGTATAGAATTGAAGGCATATTGTCTATTTGATGTAGAGCCAAAGAAGATCGTCACAAGTTGAGATGTGGTATTTGATGAAGGACCACACTCAGTGGGAGATAGAGATTGACCCACTTTATTATCAATCGATAAAGTAACCCACCATGTGCCTTAGTTAAAGTAGTAGATTGAGGTGAATGATAAAGAAATTCAAAACCAGCCGGTTGTACCAGTAACACCTGTTCAGAAGTTACACCCCAGGTGGGTACAACAACTCTTTGATGAAGGCAATCCAAAACCTGTGAATCAAAGTTCACAACCTGATGGACCTCGAAGGTAAAAGAGAATAGAGGAACAACAACAATCAGCAGAACACTTGGTAAATATGGCCTTAATCACTGATATAATTAGTACAGTTAAGGAACCAAGTAGCCTTGACGAAGCGTTGGCTGATCCGAAGTGGAGAACGGCTATGGAAGCTAAATATGAAAGTATCATGAAAAATGATACTTGGGAGATTGTGGATCGTCCCCCTCATAGGAAGGTAATCGTCAAGAAGTGGATATGGAAGGTAAAATATAAAGCTGATGGTACTTTAGAGAAGTACAAAGCATGCCTTGTTGTACAAGGATTTTCTTAGGTGGAAGGTTTTGATGTTACTGAAACCTTTGCACCAATAACTCACATGGAAACAATCCGTTTGGTTTTGGATACTACTACACACAGAAGTTGGGTGTTATTTCCAATGGATGTGAAGTCTGCATTCCTCAATGGTCATCTTAAAAAGGAGGTTTATGTGATGCAACCACTTGAATTTGAATTGCCAAATTTAGACAACAAAGTGTGTAGGTTGAAGAAAGTCTTGTATGGGCTGAAACAAGCTCCCAGAGCTTGGTACCAAAGGATTGATTCTTTCTTCACCAATTATGGATTTTGTAGAAGTACCTCTTATGCCAATTTATATGTACTAAAGGAGAATAGGATCTATGTAATAATTGTACTATATGTAGATGATCTTGTGCTTACAAGTGACCACAAGGAGAAGATCAACAACATCCATGAAGGCCTATGCTCAGAATTCGAGATGACATACTTGGAGCTACTCCACTTCTTCTTAGGCATTGAAGTGTGACAACATCTAGGAGAAATCTTTATTTCTCAGAAACGATATGCTCAAGAGTTATTGAAGACATTTGGGATGGCAGAATGCACTCTAGTGATTACTCCAATGAAAGTAAACATTAAGCTCTCCATTGAAGATCCCTCCCCACTTGTTGATACAAAGAGGTATAGAAGCCTAATTGGGAGTTTGGTATACCTGTGCAACACAACGAGAAATTCACTGGAAGGCTGGAATGAGGGTCCTCGAGTATATAAAAGGGACTCCTCATTTTGGCATCCCTTATACATCAGGGAACTCCCTAATTGGATATTGTGACTCCGATTGGGCAGGAGATATTGATTCTCGAAATTCATTTTCTTGATATTGTTTTTTTCTTTATGAATGGAATTATCTCGTGGACAAGCAAGAAACAACCATCAATGTCGCTATCATCCATAGAAGCCGAGTACAAGTCAGCTTGTCTCACCTCATATGAAGTTGTCTTTATAAGAAGACTTCTTACTGATATTGGGATAACGATAAATATTGCAACTCTAATTCACTGTGACAATCAAAGTTGCATTGCTATCACTAAGAAGCAGATATTTCATGCAAGAACCAAGCATATTGAGATTTAGTATCACTACATACGAGAACTCATTGAGGATGAGGTTGTTGAGATGGAGTATTGACCAACATAATATAATCATGCAAATATCTTTACCAAAGCATTGGGTAGTTTCGATTTCCAGAAGCATCAGGATGCTCTTGGTATTGGTTCAAGAGCATAGGTGGACATTGAGGGGGGGTGTTGGTGTATATGTGTGCAATGCCCACCTCTCACGACTTAATTGGCACACTTGCCTGACGTATGGTTCAGATAAGGTCAAAGTGGTAGACTGCAATGGTACTACAAAGACAAAAAACGTTCCCTTTTGAGACACAGGGGTTCAGGGGCAGTTCCTCCGATGGGGGGTATAGGGGGCAACACCCCCCGTGACGGTATGGTCTATCCAATGTGAATGGTGGGCACGGTATGTTAAAGATGTCCACTAATGTCAAAGATTGCTAGTAATATCAAAGATTGCCACTAATGTGAAATTCGGCCACTAATGTCAAAGACGACCACTAATGTCAAAGTCGGCCACTAATGTCAAAGTCGGCCATGGTAGGTGAGCTACCACCACCTACCATGGCAGGTGAGCCTAGTCAAAGTCAGCCATGGTAGCCCAGCCACATATTCCAAATTAAAATCTTTCAGTTGTTATTTCAAGTACAATGCTTGTGCACAACAACTACTTGCTGCTACATTCTTGGCCTTAGCAGTGAATAATGCCACAGAATTTTGTTTCTCGAAAAACCAAGATGTCAGGGATTGTCCTAAGAAGTGACATGTACCATGAGTAGTTTTACGATCTATTTTGCACTCGACATAATCCACATCAGAGTAACGGATCATTTCAAATGATATATCTTTAGCATACCATAAACCTAAGTCTATAGTACCTATCAAATACCTTAAAATTCTTTTTACAGCAATTTGATGTGATTTTTTAGGTGATGCTTGAAATATAGCACATATATAAATGCTGAACATTATGTCTAGTCTACTAGTTGTCAAGTAGAGCAAACTACCAATCATACCACGGTAGTACTTAACATTTACCAATTTTCCTTACTCATTTTTATCAAGACTAATAGAAGTGCTCATCTGTTTTACTTGAAGACCAAGAAAATATGTCAATTCGACCATCATGCTCATTTGAAACTCATCTTGCATGCATGTAGTGAATTCTTTGCATAATATGATATCATCAACATTGATTTAGATGATAAGCATATCATCGGTCTTAGTTTTGATAAGCATATCGAGATATTATATTTATTTAAAAATATTTGAATGACATGTGTAGAATTAATTTTTAAAATTTTACATTTAACTTTTCTCGCAAATTAGCATGGGTTTTTTACTAGTATTAAAGAGATGACTTGAAGGAGATTGCACATGCTCTATCCAAATAGTAGTTAACATGCGTACACAGCAAGAGAACTCACTATCGCATTGAAAAAATTAATTGGCGCTAGACTAATGGAAGCTTATGAAGACACTTTGGGCTCTTTTGATTTTTTTTTTTACAAAAATTCAAGTTTATTTTCATTTGTACAACATTGTATAAATTAAATGAATAATAATAAAAATATTTTGACATTTTTCGCTTGTGAAATTATTGTATTTTTCATTTCTAATTTTAAAAATAATTACATAAATGCTACCTTATTTTTTAATTTTTAAAATTTATATAGAAAAGATAGGAAACATCTTTTCATTATTTTCTAAATTTTAATTCTTACTTTGAGTACGAGAGCATGAAATTCGAATCTTGAACTTCAATTTGTATGGATTATGTATTGACATTTTTCAAAATCCACACATGTATAAATTGAAACCTCAATACTACCTTATATAATTTTTAGAAAATTGAAAAACAAGTACATTGTGTTTGGGAGCATGGATTTCGGATCTTGGATTTAGATTTAAGTTGATTTGGACAAATTTCAATACAATTTTATATTACATTTTATCCAAATCCAAGGTCTTTCCAAACATAGGGATAGTCTTTTTTGAAATCATTGTGAAATATAAAAACAAAAAATAAAAAATTGCTTTGCACATTTAAACAAACTCTTTGTTTTCTACCCTTCTAATACGAAGCTTCAAAAGCTAAAAATAGGCTTAAATTTTTACAATTCTTCAAAAAATTTAAAAAATGGAAAATGAAAAAAAAAAATCCACAACTAAAAACTCTGACCCTTTAATTCCTTAATAAACATTTGGCTGAAAATTGTACATTTTTATTGTGATGATATAAAATTAGATTGTCCTTCAACCTTTTTCAAGACATAATTGCAACGTTAGCATGATATTGATGGTGATTAAGGGTGTGTTGTGTTATGTTCCTAATTCTTATAAGACTAAATTTTGTGATATGTGGCTCATATGTGAGTGGAAGTCATGCACAAAGTGAAAACATAGTGTAAAAATAGTATGTTGGTATTTGCTGAAGAAACCATCGACGGTTGCTTTGTATCCATCGACGGTTTGGTCTAGAATTCAGAGAGGTTTTGCTCTCGATATTAAACCATCGACGGTATGTCTGCAAACCGTAGACGGCTTGGCTCTGAAACCCAGCCAGATTTTCAATTTTGAATTGGGACGTTAGGTTGGTTGGGGTTTGAAGGGAAAGCCTCCAAAAAACCTTTATATATACATTGTATATGATGTATTTGTAAGCATGTTCGTGTCTTTGACACAAGATAGCAATAAATCATTGGTGATTGCTCATGTGGATGTATGCATTGATGAACCACGTAATGCTTTGTGTATTTGTTATTACTTTCATATAATCTGCGTGATTTTGTTGTTTCTGTATTATTCACCGGTGAGTGTTGCGTTGTAAGATCGTGTTATTCTGCTATGCATTTGATTTCCACAACAAATTGGTATCGGAGCATCATTGTAATGGCCTCTAGAACTTCTTCTGCAAAGTTTGATGTTGTCAAGTTTGATGGAATTGGAAACTTCAGTTTATGGCAATGAAGGGTGAAGGATCTGTTAGTGCAACTAGGTATGGTAAAGGCCTTATACGGAGTCCAACTGGAAGGCATGGATGATACAAATTGGAAAGAATTGGAAGCAAAGGTGGAGGCTACTATCAAATTATGTCTGGTCGATGACGTGTTGTATCACATAATGGAAGAGAATTTTCCTACGGCTGTTTGGAAGAAACTCAAAAGCCGGTATATGTCTAAATCTTCTACGAATAAACTATTTCTTAAGCAAAAGTTATATCAGCTTAAGATGGTGGAAGGTTTTGATTTGAACCAATACATCAACGCATTCAATCAAATCATAGGTGGTTTAATGCAGGTTAATGCAATTGAATTCCCTACCAACGTCTCACATGTATGAAAACTTGGTTATAATTCTAACACGGGGTAAAAAAAATCCTGAATTTGGAAGAGGTAACAAGCGCATTGCTAGGCTTTTATCAAATAAATAAAGTCAACAATGAAATTTCACATGGTGAAGGGCTTGTGGTGAAGGGTAACCATGAACGCGGGAGAGGAAAATTCAAGAATGGATCAAATCACAATAAGTCTCGATCGTAGTCCAATACAAAAAAGGATATCGGGTGCTTTAAGTGCGGCAAAAAGGGGTTCATAAAATTGGAGTGTCCATAATAGAAGAAGGGGAATGTTGAAAATAAAGAGGGCTCTTCAAAATCAGTGAATGTAGTTGAAGAATAAAATTCGAAAAGCAATGAAGGTGATATGCTTTCAATTTCATCTGGGTCGGATCGCCTCACAAACTCTTGGATCCTAGACTTGGTGTATTCTTATCACATGACACCAAATAAAGAATGGTTCAGAACCTACAGTTTGGTTAATTATGGTTCTGTTTTTATAGGTAATGAAGTTTCATGTAAAATAATTGGAATAGAAAACGTAAGATTTAAGATGTTTGATGGTGTTGCGAGAACCTTATGTGATGTAAGACACATAGCAAATCTACAGAAGAGTTTAATTTCATTAGGAACTTTGGATTGTAACGAATTTAATTACAAGTTCAAAAGTGGGATCATAAAGGTGTGAAAATGTGTTCTAACGGTGACGAAAGGGTCTAATTAGCGAGAAACATCTATGCACTGCTAGGCACTATAGTTGTAGGTGGAGCTACAACCGTAGATTTTGAGTTTGATGACACCATTTTGTGGCATATGCGGTTAGGGCATATGAGTTAGCATGGAATGAAGGAACTTCATAAAAGGAAACTCTTGAAGGGTATGAAAAATATGTAAGCTGAATTTCTGCAAGTTTTGTATTCTTGGGAAGTAGAACAGAGTGCAGTTCAAAATAATCACTCACAAGACGGAAGGTATTCCTAACTATGTTCATTCGAATGTTTGGGGGGCCCGTGAGAGTAGCATCACGAGGTGGACATATGTATTTTGTGATTTTCATTGATGATTACTCATGGAAGGTCTGGGTGTCTTCATGCGGCACATGTCAAAAATGTTTGCCAGTTTTAAATCATGGAAAACTAAGGTGGAAAACCAAATTGGGAGGAGAATTAAATATCTCAGGCCAGACAATGGGACCGAGTACGCGAATTTGAGGTTCATGGAGTTCTGTGAGTAGCATGGCATAAAGATATATTTCATAGTTCACTAGACACTACAACAAAATGGTGTGGCAGAAAGGATGAACCGATCTCTGGCTGAGAGAGCTCGATGTCTCATATTGAATGCAAGGCTAGCAAAGAACTTTTGAGCTAAGGCAGTTAGTATGGCATGTTTCTTAGTAAACCAATCGCCAAGGGCATCACTAGAGGGGAAAGTTACAGAGGAGGTATGGACAGGTAATGCGTTAGACTACTCCGATTTGAGAGTATTCGGTTGTCCAGCTTATGTGTGCATTTTTAGTGAGGAGAGATCAAAACTTGACACGAAGTCTAAAAGCTGTATTTTTCTGGGGTATCAGAAAGGTGTGAAAGGGTTCAAGTTGTGGGATCCAATGACAAACAAGGTGGTGATCGGTATAAATGTAGTTTTCGATGAGAAAACTATGATGAAGCGTACTCAAGAAGATGATGAAGAACAACAAAAGCCAGAAAACTGGAGCAGAGATGAGCACGTTGTGCAAGTAAAGTTAGAAACTCAGGGCAATGATGACAATCCCCAGATTTTGAGGAGTTCTAGCTTAGGAAACCAGCAAGTTGACAATGTTCCTATACATAGATCCAAATGCACTATCAGACCACTGCCTAGGTATGGATTTGATGATCTGGTATCTTATGCTTTTATTACTAGTTACAAGGATCCAACTACTTTTCAAAAGGTAGTGCACGACTAAGAGAAAAGTAGATGGATCGGTGCTATGATGGAGGAAATGGAGTCATTGCATAAGAACCAGACTTGGGATTTGGTGGAGCTTCTAGATGGGAAAAGGGAAATAGGTTGCAAATTAATGGGTATTTAGAAAGCAAGAAATAATTTCAAAAAAGGAAGGAGAGAAATTCAAGTCATGGTTAGTGGCAAATAGATACTTACAGAAGAACGGAGTAGATTATAATGAAATCTTCTCATTCGTGGTCAAACACACTTCCATCAGGGTAGTGTTGGGATTAGTTGCACATTATGATATGCAGTTGGAACAAATGGACATGAAGACAACATTTCTCCATGGTGATTTGGAGGAGCAGATCTATTTGGTATAGCTAGAAGAGTTTAGTCAACCTAGACATGAGCATTTGGTTTGTAAACTGAAGAAGTCACTTTACGGGTTAAAACAGTCTCCGAAGCATTGGTACAAACGTTTTGATTCCTATATAATCCAGTTAGGCTATAGAAGGTGTGAGTATGATTGTTGTGTGTATGTAAAGAATCTCAATGATGGTTATCTCATTTTCTTATTGCTTAATGTTGATGATATGCTAATTATTGCGAAGGAAAAAACTGAGGTAAATCAGTTGAAGACTCTATTGAATAAAGAGTTTGACATGAAAGATATTGGTGTAGCCAAGAAGATACTTGGGATGGAGATTCACCGGGACAGAACTTCAAGGAGATTATGGTTATCTCAGGGTGGTTATGTGAAGAAGGTGTTGGAAAGGTTTAACATGGTTGATGCAAAATCAGTAAGTATATCATTAGCAAATCACTTTAAATTATCTACCGCTCAATGCCCAAGGACAGATGATGATATCTGAGACATGCCAAAGGTCCCTTATGCTAATGTTGTGGGGTGTTTAATGTATGCTATGGTGTGCACAAGACAGCCTCCTATGCTAGTGTTGTGGGGTGTTTAATGTATGTTATCATGTCTACAAGACCAGACCTGGCACATGCTGTCAGTGTGGTGAGTAAGTTTCTTTCAAATCCGGGCAGACAACACTGGGATGCCATAAAATGGATTTTCATATACTTACGGGGCACTTCTCACTATGGCATCATGTTCTGCAATCAATAAAGTAATCCATCAGTTGTGGGATTTGTTAATGCAGATTATATAAGGGATCATGATGATAGGAGGTCTAATGTATGTGTTTATCCTTGCGGGTGGACATATTTGTTAGAGGTCCATGGTACAATCCATGGTAGCATTATCAACAACTGAATTGGATTAAATGGCAATCGCTGAAGTTGCTAAGGAAGCATTGTGGCTTATTGGTTTAGTCAAGGAGCTGGGCATACAGTAAGGTGGAGTTGAGCTGCATTGTGACAATCAAAGTGTCATCTATTTGGCGAAAAATCAAGTATATCATGCAAGAACCAAACATATAGATGTAAGGTTCCACAAGATTCGGGAGTTGATTTCTCCAGGTGAACTTGTGCTTAAGAAAGTTCACACTTTTGAGAACGCAATGGATATCTTGATGAAGTTGGTTACCACGGATAAGTTCAAGCATTGCTTGGACTAACTGAATGTCTCCAGTTGCTAGAAGGGAGACGATCCCAACCTATTATCCCAAGGTGGAGCAACATATTTTATGTTTTCAATTTTATTCTAAAGGGCGTATATTTGTCAAGGTGGAGATTGTTGTGATATGTGACCCATATTGTGAGTGGAAGGCATGCACAAAGTGAAAACATAGTAAAAAAATAGTATGCTGGTATTTGCTGAGGAAATCGTCAATGGTTTGGTTCAGAATTCTGAGAGGATTTGCTCTCGGTATTAAACCGTCAATGGTATGTTTACAAATTGTAAAGCTCGGGAACCCAGTCCAGATTTTCAAATTTGAATTGGGACGTTAGGTTGATTGGGGTTTGGAGGGAAAGCCTCGGGGAAACCTTTATATATACGGTGTATATGATGTATTTTTAAGTATGTTCGTGTCTTTGACACAAGATAGTAAGAAATCATTGCCGATTGCTCCCGTGGATGAAGGCATTGCCAAATCACGTAATTATTTGTATCTTTGTTATTGCTTTCATATAATCTGCATGATTGTGTTGTTTTTGTATTATTCACCGTTGAATGTTACATTGTAAGATCGTGCGTATTCCATTGTGCATTCGATTTCCACAGCACTAAACTAGACAACTTGTGAATAATGTTATCCCATGTTTGAATTAGGACATCCATTAAATAGGTTAATCATTTGAAAAAACCTAAATATCCTTCAACAAAAAAATAAATAAATATATAATTTTTCTTTAAAGTAAACATTGTAAATGACAAAATACATTTTAATATGAATTAGTGTTTTCTAATCCAAAATAATAATATATAATAGCTTTCCTCCTAATTTGCTTTGCAATTGAATTTCTTTGGACTCATTTCAAATTCTCTTTTAAGGTAATATAGTATGTATTTGGGGTTTATAATATCTTAGCTTTGGTGCCATTGGATCTAGTAAAGCCGTAATGTCAAACTTTCTCAAATGAAAGAGGATAGATAGATGTCGGGATCCCTTTTCCATATAAGCTAACTAAAGATTTTTTTTTTTTTTTTTTAAATAATAATAAATAATAAATAAATTTTATTTTCACCTGCTCCAAATATGAAAATTCAGTTCAATTGTGCTGTTATCATACACCCCACCACTAGGCTAAAGAAATGAAATAAAATGCTTTTCAATGTCAACTTAAGTACCTTTGAACACTGAATGTGTTAATAACTTTCTATTTATAAATATATCCTTTATTCTTTCTTTTACTTTGTGTCACCTGTCCTGCAGGGAAAGATGCCGAACATCAAAATCAAGACTAGTTGTTATACAGGGAGAACATGTCAATGAAGTTGGTTTACCCGTGTTAAATAGCTTTCTATATATAAACATATCCCTTAATTCTTTCTTTTAGTTTGTTTCACTTGTCTTGCAGGGTAAGACGTCCAACTTCAAAATCAAGATTAGTGACACGAAGAAAATGTCAATGAAATTGGTTTAACCTTTGTGGGAAGTTCACCCTCAATCAGTTAATAAAATAGCTTACAAACTCCTCTGTTACCAAAAAAATTAAAACATTAAAGAGAAGACAGAAAATTGAACGGCACAGAGTATAAAACAGACATTAACAATGCAGAGCGGCATCTGACACTGTTTCATCAGAGAGACAGTTCTAAGGAAACCCTGTTTTTGCCCTTAATGAGGAAAATATGTTATACAGAGTATGCAACAGGGAAAACCTCAGCAATAGTTGTCAAACTCTTTTAACTCGTGGGCTTCGTCACAGGATGAAACTTCATGTACATATTTTTCTCCGCTCGTGTTACTTTGCAGCACCATCTGTGCCAGAGATCCAAGCAGCAGCAACAACAGCAGCAGCGGTACTTTGCACTGGTAATTTGCCAAATGATTTAAACCCACAACCCAATAGATACATATATTTACATGCTGTCTTGCTTTTCTTCTATCCTCTCTTCTGCAAACTTTTTTTTCCAAAAAAGCAGTGGCAAATCAGAAACCAAATGTTTCTCAGCACAAAATTCAGAAAAATAAATTGCACTGACAAGTACTGGCCTCAGCTATACCCAAGACAAAAAATTGGGTGGCAACGATCAGATTGCTCATGTAAAGATTGTAAAATGAGCAAGAAAAATCTGGCTGTCTGACTCTCACTTCCGCTGTTCATTACCCCGCTCCTGTGCTTTGTGATAGAGATCAAGTGTGTCTGTGTGACTGGAATCAAGACAAAGGGCTGCTTCGCAGTCTCGGAGGGTAGAATCATAATCACCCATTGAATCATGGAATGCAGCTCGAAGATGAAGTAACTGAATGTCTGGTTTGAAAGTAATGGCCTTTGAAAGCTCTGCTATGGCCTCAGCTTCTTTGTGATCATCCATTAGAACTGGTGGGCCATGATTTCCCTTGTTAGTAAACTCAACTAGATAAAAATAATTGGTTCATCCAAATTGCAAATTTAAACAGAGGAAAACAAAGTTATATTCCATTTTTACTAAATGTTTGGACACTATATGACACGTACAATTTTCCAACCATGATTTCTACATTATATGACCAGAATTCACTCCAAATTCCAGCCAGAACAAAATAATATGAAGAATCCAATGCGTTTTCCCCATCAGAACACGGATTAGTAACGGGAACTGTTCTACAGCATAAGAAAATACCAATTATGCTTTATTTACTGCCAGTCTAATATTCTCCAAATTTCTGTCCTAACCCAACTACAAAACAAAACAAGTTAGCTGTAACATCTACGAGTCATCATACATAATAACATATTAATAGCTAAGACTATATTATCCAAGAAGTTTTCTCAAGAAGATGAATAAATAGCCTTTAATAAATAAATAAATAAAAGAGCATCCCAGTGCACAAAGCTCCTGCATATGCAGGGGCTGCCAAATAAAATAAATGTCGTAAATATGAAGCTCAATGCTAGGAGAATAAATGAATTTAATGTCAAATATACTACCAGTGAATCATAAACTCCAGAAGGTACTATTGACAACAAAAATTTTGGATGAGGGACAGAAGCCAATCACACCAGCATAAATTCACAATGGTTTCTCACTAAAATTTGGTACTCAGGCCATCTAATAACATGCAGAAGTCCATAATGCAAAATGATAGATAGCTCCAAGTACCTTTTATGTGCCAGCAGAAAGAAATAAAAAGAGTATGTTCATACCAAACAGCTAAAAGATGCCGAACAATACACAAGTATTGCTTCTATGGCAAAACACTAACGTCATGTTCAGTTTGCCAAATGGAAAGAGTAGGAAAAGGAATGGTGATCATGACAAATTCAAGTGATAAATTCAATTCCATTCTGCCCGATTCCCTTTTATTACCATGTACCAAACGTGTCGTAAAATATTTTATTGGATGCAATGAACAAAGCAGCAGAAACACTCTGCAACAACAATAAAGCCTATAGTCCAACTGAGTCAGATTGGCCATAAGAACTATTCCTGCCGTTCAGCTTAATCTAGGAAAATACCCAAAAGTGGAGTGTTGCTAAATCCTTTCTTAATACCTCAATCTGCATTCCTATAGGTCTATCTTCACCCTTCTATAGCCTCTGCGATCAACTAAATCTTTCACTAGTGTACTGTTTGTTTACATTGCAACTGGCTGAAAAATCTATACTCTTTTATCTTATTTTGACAAGTGCTACCACTAACTCACCAAAGACATGTTTGTTCCTAATCTTTTACAACACACCACTCAAGCACTCAACCATCTTCTCATCCAGCTATACTTGTGGTGGAGGACCACCAATGAACTACCTTCAGGTAATATATAGTGGCTATAGATTTAGAAATTAGGATTTTTATTTTTGTTCGAAAATTTTGGATATTTTAGATGTTTTGGATAATTCAAAGTAATTTTAGGCATTTTAGTTCTTCCAATGTTGTTTTATACTTGAAGGGGAGCTTAGGCACAACAATAAATTTGTCACTGTGTGACCTCCATAGATCCATCATGGTTTACCCCCTCCTCGGACCCTGCATATGCGGGAACTTTGGGCACCAGGCTGCCTTTTTTAGTGTTGTTTTATAATTATTTGTTTTCCGAATACTTGCTCATTTACAGCTAGATTTATGTACTTTCTCTCTACATTCCTTTCTTTCCCTTCAGCTTCTTCTTCTGCCCCATCTTCTCCTTCTCCTCCTCACTTTATCCTCTCCTCTTCCCTATTTTATCTCTCTAAGCTCTCTCCTTTCTCTATCTACTGTCTTACATCAAGTTTGTATCAAAACAAACTCTGATCACCCATGCAATAACCAATTTTTTAGATAAAAAGGCAAAAGACACTTATCTCCCCTGATGCTTGGCAAAAAGACAATGACCTCCTCTAAGGTTTCAAAAATTCCAGAGACCTCTCCTGAGGTCTCAAGAATTCTAGGGATCTCCCCTAAGATTTGCCAAAAATATATAAACATCTAGTGTCTTGCAAAAAGACAAGTTTTTTTAGAGGAAATCTACGTATTTTTGGCAAACCTCGAGGGAAGTTTGTGGCATTTCTGAAACCTCGAGGGAAGTTTGTGGCATTTCTGAAACCTCGGGGGAGGTCTTTATCTTTTTGCCAAGTCTCAGGGGAGGTGAGTGTCTTTTGCCCTAAATAAAATTGGTCGTTAAGTGGAGGAAGGTTGTTTTTATCAAATAAAATAAATATAATCTCACGGCTTTCTTTGGTAGTCGTAAAAAACTCAAGGAGGACTGTGTCATATTCAGGAAACACTGCAGGTGTCCCTGGGTTTTACCCAGCAAAAGAAATGCAGACACACTTCCAGAAATCCCAGCATAGTTCATCTAAAAAATTCAAGGGCAGCCCTCTTTTGAACATTGCTTTGCAGGAAGAATATAGTAACACTGTAATTGTTCAAAACAGAACCCTCAAATTGGCCCAACCCCAGATTTTTTGCATTGTCTGACAGCTGGAGTGCTCTGATGCATGGCTTTAAAACCAAGACCGGTGAAGCTACTTGGTTGGTTCAACCAGTCTAACCAGTAATATATATATATATATATATATCTACTATTAATTAAGGAAAGCCTATATGGTTTTCAATCTTCTCTGTTTCTTCTATCATCTTTCCAAATATGCCTTCGCTTTACAAGATATCTTGTAGTCACTATTTACAAATGATACATATGAGTAATTTAATAAATTATTTTTTACATTAAAATTTAAACAAATCTTTATAACATATCATTACCTTCTTAACTCCCCATTATCCCCTAAAAAATAAAAAACTTAAAAAAGTGAGACACTTAAAATTTAAACAAAACTTTATCTTTTCAACTATTCATTATCCCCTAAAAATTGTAAATTTAAACAAGAGAGGCACCCACATAGTGTGTAACCACAACTAGTACATATATAATACAAATGTACTCTTTATAAATTATAATAATCAATTAAAAATAATAAATAATAAATGACAAAACTTAACTCTATACATTGCATATAACCTTAATTTGGAATCATATTTCTTCACAACTAAAAGCCAAGCAAAAGAAAATATAGGTAACTAGAAGTAACCCCAATCAATGTGTAACAGTCTCAACACAACTCTAACAACTCCAATGAGGTATCGTTTGTTTTGATCCATTGATCTCACGATTTTTTTCTATAAAAGGCATCTCACATAATTAGAGCCCAAGCCAACCTTACAAGCCCAAGATCTCCCTAGTACACATCCAATGGGGGAAAGTGACATGCTCTCCAGTTTTCAATCTTTGACACCCTCGACAAAGTGACCCACACCTTTGTGTAGGATCCACCCACATCACAGTACACCAGGGTAGCTCTGATATAAAATGTAATGGTCTCGGAACAACTCTAGTGAGGTATTGTCCGCTTTGACCCATTCATAGTTTTTCCCTAAAAAAAAGTGCTTCACATAGTTAAAGTTCGAGCCAACCTTATAAGTTCAAGATCTCTCCAGTACACATCCAATGTGAGACCGTGACACAACAGAATGTACTACATTGCCTAAACCCACCCAATCTGCTTCATCCAAAAGAAGCATGGTCTGTAAAACAGGTTTAGCAATGCACTATATACACCACTAAGTACTAGATGTTATTTTTACCAAAATGAAATTTTTATAATTCCCAAAATTGAAAGTAAAGAAATAAAATAAAAAAAATAAAAAATAAATTAAAAAAGCATACTCAAATTGAAACTTGACAAAAACTAAGTTTAACTACCAAGGAGAACTCAAGTGAGATTCATTTGCCGGATCAAAAGGAATTGAACTGACTATACTTCTGAAAGTACTAAAATGAAGTAAGCAGTGGCCCTATAAGTATAAGTTGCAGAGGTTGTTGCCTAAAGTACATGACACATATGTTACACAAACCATGTCACATTATTATTACAACACATTCAATAAAATGCTTTCTAAGAAATTTACTGCTGAAGAGGCCTTCAAAATAAGAAATATATTGAAAATGTTGACCTAGTACTAAGTACAAGCAAAAAAAGGATTTCTTGGGACAAATCCTATAGTGACAATACTATTGAAGAGACCTATTGAAGAGGCCTTCAAAATAAGAAACATACTGAAAATGTTGTCCTAGTACTCAGTAGAAACAAAACAAGGATTGCACGTGAGAAATCCTATAGTGACAATCAATTCATATTGCTAGTTCAATAAGAAAGACCAATCATCTGCATGCATGTGCGCATTCCCACACACACACAGACAGTCATGGACCTTGTTGGAAAAGTTTTGTCTTCATTTTATATTTATTTGTCTCAAAAGACCAGGCGTGAAGTTGTTTCTTACTCAACAAGGCACTGGGTAGCAATGGAAATTTTTTAGAATGTTAATAGATAGAATAATGAAAAACAGTGGACATTTCACTTGCAGCCTCAATCTTGAAGCACCAACCTTTACTGGCACATAGATGCTACAATTCAAGTTCTGGATAGCCAACAGTCACTATTAATATAAACAGACATGTATAATATATGGATGGGCATAATATGGAACTAGAACTGAAAACATCAAATATTCATTCCAATGACTTCTAGGTGCTTAAAAACAGAAAATGAAGTAAATGGACATGCGATAAATTCATTTTAGCATATAGAGCTATTATTACTATAGGAAGCAAGGAAATGGAAGGCCATAAGGCCAGTAAATCAGGCACAATGTTGAAGTATAAAAAGCATTCCGATTACACTGGCTTGCAAGGAGATGTTAGTGATGGAGGAAAAAAGAAAATAAGACATATTGAGGGATAGAATATGTTTACAGCAAAATAGCATCTCTTGAGCAAAACTAGAGAGAAAACGAGTCAAATGGAGGGATAGAAGTTGTTTACAACAAGGCAGTGTGTCTCAAGAAAAACTAGGGAAATTCCATCTGAACAAATATGGAATGCCTGATCTAGAGGATAAATTTTGGTCATACAAAATTCGAAGACATGAAATTGAAATTGAAGAATAAAGTGAGGCTAAACAGGGAGGAAGAGATCCCCTACCAAATTGCGACCTAATTTATTCATTTCATACAATGATCTTTATAAACATCAATAACCCATGGCTTTCAAGTTAAATAAAATAACTTTGTAAGCAAAACAGAAACAATCTCATCTCTGAGATAAAGGTGTAAACAATTGTGCCAAAAAAGAAAAAAGAAAAGAAAGGAAAGCTAAGAATGTGTTCATGGAGCATACCCGCTGCCCTATATCTATACGGATACGTTCTCAGGGGATCTAGTTGTGTTGCCATACTAAGGTCACTCTTAGCCATATCTCGGTCACAGTATTCTGAACGTTTCTCATAAGCTGATGCATTGTTCCGGGCCTTCTCTAATAGCTTTGTCATCTCATCATATGCAGCTTTACGTTGATTTTTAAGATGGTACACACGAGCCAGTCCCTGGTGTGCACGTGTATGCTTGATGTTGAGAGCATTCATGTAACAATCAGCAGCAAGATCAAGCTTATCACAGTCTACATAGACACTTCCTAGATTATTTAATGCCTGCAAATAATATAAGCTACTAAAATCAGACAATGAGAAGGTGCATAAGACCAATATATATTAGTATTGCTCAGACTGACTTGTCCTTTCCGAAGACCATCTGAAGGGCATTTGAGAGCTTCCTCCAAAAGCTGGATAACGTACAAAGAAGACTCATTATCAAGACTTGAATCTGCCAGTGCATATGCTTTCAGGAAAAAGGCTTCAAATGATCTCTGGATGGATATTGACTCCTCAGCCTTGGCTAATGCTTCTTCACGATGACCAGTGTCGTATAATATCCATCCTTCATAGACAAGCCTTTCATGCTCAGATGTAGAATGATTTCTAGCCAATCGCAGACTACGCATTGCAGCCTTTTGACAGTTTAACCTATGATATTGAGAAACATTAGTCATTGTTGGAACATGATGCATCAAGTACAACAAAAAAAAAAATTATATGAAAAATTTTATCGCATAATGTGGACAGATTGCTATTGCATTGCAAGACTCAAAAGATAAACAAATATCTAAACCTCTAGCAAATAGGAAATCAATTTCCAACAAAATATAAGTTACCAAATTGAAGGAAATCATTATTCTAGAGAGAAAAAATTAGTATCCAGCAATAGCAATTAACAGGTATTAACAGGTCTGTCTAAATTAAACATTAATTTGTTGCCCAACACAAATTAACAAACCAAATCTTGTCAACCCACACAAAAATGTTCTCAGATACCATGCCGAAGTGCAAATTTCCATCCACTGGGCAATGGCAGCAGGCAAAGGTAGCTTCCGTAGCAAGAAGCTCCCAGCAAGTAAAACACTGTCATCCTTTCTTACAGTCAACTACATTTAGGAAAAGAAAATGGTCCACTTTGCTCACATCATAGATTGATATAAGACTGGTCAACAAAGCCCTTTGGTTCAATAAGAAATTACAACATATGATGATAACAGTATATAAACATGAGAGAGAGAGAGAGAGAGAGAGAGAAAGAGAGAGAGAGAGAGATGGATACAAAGTTTATGGGTTGCTTGGCTTTTAAAACAGATTCCTGGAATGAATCTTTTGGGCAACATAGGATGCCTTTTGGAGGCATAAATGGGTCAACCTATAGTAACTTTCCTTAGTACCAGAACTGAACAAAAAACTACAATTTGATTTTGAGGTGACAGCTTGAAACACTTTTAATGCAACAGCTAAATCATGGTCAATGTAATACTTCTCTCTTAAAGTCATTATACTACTTTTGTTTTCCATCCCTCTGCATTCTTTTCCTTTTCTTTTTAACCTTTCTTTCTGTATTCATTAATTTATTCTTTCTCTGAAAGTTGTAATTAATCTGCATGCATGCTTATGTATCATATCTGTAATTGAGATGTTTATTAAATTGTGCATTTGATGGATATTTCCATCTGGACAACATGCCTGTTACAATGTTTCGAAGGAAGCCAACATGACTCCATAAACTCTCTGCACGTTAATTTATCTACAACAAATGTAGCATAAGTACAATTTCCTAAAAAGCAATATTAAATACAGCAGTACCAGGCGTATTATGGTCTATTCTCGAACAACATCACACCACAAAAAAGAAAAAATAAAAAAGAAAAAAAAAATTGATGACCTATAGTAATGCAAAGCAAGCATATAGAGCAATCTAATAAAATATGAGCCTCAATTATTGCTAATACTGACCGCAAAAGAAGAAGAGACTGCCGAAATCTCAGAAGGCTCTTTCCAGGATCATTTGCCAGCATATGATGTACAACAGCTAGAGAACCAATATCATCAACAGAGGACCATCGATCATACAGCTGCATCCAGCAATCAGCTTGACTCCACTGATGGACGCTATGGCGAAGCAGCTCGACCAAGTGGTCTCCATGCAATCTCCCATTGAACATCATGTAATTGGGCTCCAGGGTCAAAAGTGCCCGGACATCCCTTAAAGCTCCTTCATAATCTTCTAGAGCTATTGAAAACCAAGCACGCAGCTCAAGACAGTCAGGGGAGACCCTGAAACCTATAATTTTATTGATTTCTGAGATAGCTGCACCAATTTTGTTATCGCCCACCATTGAAACTGCCCTATACTTGTACGGAAAGGAAAGTGTGGGATCCAATTCAGTTGCAGTATTCAAATCCATCATCTTCTCCTTTCCAATACAGTATAAAGATCGCTCCTGGTACATCCACCCAACAGGCATATGATCCGAGATGAGTGAGTTCATCAATTTGTATGCTGAATACTTGTGGCCACGCTTGTCTTTAGTCCTTGCAATACCCACAAGGGAATAAATATGACCTGCATCAACTGCTGCTTGAAACCAATGCTGGGCATCCTTATACTCTTTCCTCTCAAGCATAACGCAACCCAATTGGTGAAATGCAAGTTGCTTCTGCCAACTTTCAGTCGCACACTCTCCCAACCTCTCCAGCAGCATCACTGTTATGTTTGATTTCATGTCATCTTCTATAGCTATCTGGCAGAGGAAGAAATACAATACAAAAGACGCATGACCCACCATAACCAATCTTTGCCTAGCCTCCGAACTACAAAAAAATCTCCTCACATTTGGATTGTGCAATGACTTTGGGAGCTCCCTCAAAAACACCTGCAAGCAAGAGGCTACTAGAAGATATGCAGTCTCCTCCAATCCATAATCAATAAGCAACATAGCTTTCTCCATGTCATTAACCAGAGATGCCAAATGGGCATCGCAAGCCGACTTCATCTCCTCGCAACAGAACCTGTTTGCTAAAGAGAGTAGCTCCAAAATAATGTCTGGATCAAAAGAATCTAGTTCTTTTGTCCTGCTAAACACCTCAGCAGCTCTCATTCCCTTCACAGATATCCCATTATGTGAAAAATTTATCTTCTCTCTCCGTGACTCAGCAAAACCACCATACAGCATTGCTCTGAACGGTCTAGACAATGCAGCAATACTATATCGAGAACACCTCACTTCATCATTCCCCACGTAAAATGACATATCACCATCCTCCTCGGAAGTGGAACATTCCTCATCCACAATCAGTGTTTCATCTTCAGCTGCTTCCCGAGGGTTCCGACACACACAGGGATCATGGACCGACTCTGGGTCATACCCAGACACAAAACTAGCTTTGGGACATTCAAGATTTCGCCCACAACAATCCATGGATGATGACCCAACAAGTTCATCTTCTCTCCTTTCAAACCGTAACCACGCAGAAAGAACAACTTTTGTATGGACATCGACAGCATGTTGTCTCGCTGACCTGAGGCTCCGGCGAAACAATTTTGGATCGCATAGGCCCCGGAATATCGCGCATTGCTCAAGATAAGCACCATATTTCTCGAACTGGGGACAATTCTCAATGCGGCGATACACATAAGCTAGGGTTTCCATAAAATCTACGGATTTCAGGCAAGGCTCGATTTGTGGTTCTAAGATATCAGTTTCAGGAAGGCCATAAGGGAGGAGGGTTTCGGCCACAACATTGCTCTGGAAACCACGATTCGAAATCGAACGAATTGAATTGTCCCGGAGATGGTCGTGGAGGTGAAAAAGCTTCTCTCCCACACCCACACCACCACCACCACCACCAACAGCAGCAGCACCACCGCCACCAGCGGCAGCGGTGGGGTTAGAAGGATTCAGGGCATAGACTTGGCCCCCCTTACATCCATCTATAAGCTTCAAACTACGCATAGTGGTGAATAGATTGTGCTGCATCTTCTTATTCAGCGGCTAAATTCAATCTTTTCGAAATACTAAAGAAAGATAATTCGGAATAATCTGAGCTACAGGAATAAATAAATTACCTTTATATCTGCGAACACCACCGCATCAATGAACAGCCGAGGGAGAGGAAAACGAGGAAGCAGAAGAAGAATGAGATTCGGAGAGAGAAAATGGTAATGCAAGCTGTATGATTAAGAATTTAATTAATTCTCTTGCTCTTTTCTTATTTTTTTTACCTGGGAAAAATTCGAAAAAGGACGCAGAGAGAAATCTAGAATCTCGATTTTCTGGGGAAAGGATAGTCGAACAATCTCGTTGGCCGCCAACCAAACGTTGTGGGGGCGTTGGAATTGGAACGGCCACTCTCTCTCTCTCTCTCTCTCTCTCTCTCTCTCTCTCTCTACCTACGTTGTTCTTCTCTCCTCTTTCTCTCTCTACCCAACGCGAGTTCGTATCTCTCTCTACTGTTTTTCCATCGTCTCTCTCCTCTGTCTCTGTGATACCCGTCAGAAGCGGAGAGCCGCAGAGCTCGGGCTGATTTTCACGCCCTGTCCTCCCTCATTCTCATCATCATCTCATCTAATCTATACGTTCCCCATTCGTTTCTTTTCTTTTCTCCTCTTTTCTCTCTTCGTTTTCTTTTCTTTTTTTTATTTAATACGCGTTGTCAAAACTTCATAGATCTGCTAAGCTGATTTAGATATTTATTACAGTCTAAGCTGATTTAGATATTTTAAGTTAAAGACAAATCTAAAGATAGTAAGATGTGGCCATCATGATTGACCATCTCACCTCTTCCATAATGCACTTTCTCTGTTCTAAATATATTTTTAAGTCAACAATAAAATTTAAACAATTTCAGAATCATTTACCAAAATATTAATTTTTTAATCAAAAAATACAAATATACCATAGTAAGAAAATTATTTATAGGTGCACTGACTCACTTTATGAAAAGTTGATCCCATTCCAAATGTTCAAATGTTCAAATGGTCACTCACAATTATATCACATAAATGGAGCAGGGTTGGAGAGTTAATACCGCAGTGATTTGGGGTCGGGGATTCGGGGGGAAACAACTTATAAAAATTCGACAAATCCTTTATAAACCAACTTCCTATAAGTTGGGTGTACAGAAATTGACTTATGCAAAGTCGGTTTTCATTTCTCCTCCACTCGACCGCCTCCTTCTTCCTCCTCTGCGCTAATCACTCTCATAGAAGCTCCGTTCGAGCCTCCTGAAACACTCCAAAAGCATACTATTAATGAACGCTTTCACTAAGCAAAAGAAGCATCTACTAGTATAAATTCTCATTCATCTTCAAATCAGGTAATCCAAAAATATTATTTCCTCTCTCAATTTGAAGTTCTCTTTGATTTTAAGTTTTGAGTGTTATAGTAGAAGTTAGCATTTGGAGTTTGGCCTTTAATTTTTGGCATTGGTTTCATTATTTTCGCGACGTCCCGGGAACATACACCTTCAGGAGGCGAGGGAGTAAATATATGATATTGAATATTTTGATTTGCAGTCACCACTAACTAATTTTTTCCTTGGTGCTGTTAGAACACTTAATTACTATTTTTTTGATTGGTCACTATACTAAACCTAAGCTAAGGAACCAGTACTCTCAGTCTGCTTTTACCAGAATTAAGATCGAGAGTTCAGTTATGCGAGGGGAAGGTATTCGCACCCTCTACACACTCGTTCGACGAACGGTATCTAATTAATTATAATTTATTCCCAAATTGAATTTGATAACCTTTAATTAATTCCTTTTAAAATAAATAAACAAAATTAATAGGGGATTAAAAATCTTAGTGTGATTTAGGAATGTCTAATAAGACCTCTAAACGAGGACATCTTGTTAGTTAAACCCCCCTTAGAGCTAATACGTGTGAGGTTTAAAATATATCATTTTCAAATCATAGGGATACACTAAGACAAAAGTCAAGAAAATCATTAAAAAAATATATCTTTTAAAAATATTCCCATATTTTTCCAAATTTTTTTAAAAATTTTTTGAGCATTTTAACATTTTTTCCAAATCTTTTTAGGATTTTTCAAAGATTTTTCCTCATTTTTTATTTTTTATAGTTAAAATAACTCAAAATATTTTTCCTAACTTCAAAAATATTTTTCCAAAATTTTCCCTATTTTTCCTTCTTTTTTTTTTTTAAAAATTTTTCTGCTATATTTATCTAATTTTTAAGATTAAAAATTAATTAAAATAAAAAATAAATTAAATAAATAAAAACAAAAACAAAAACGGTTCTAGTCTAAATCGGGTCAATCGGTTCAATTAAATTGAATTGATTCAAACTAATGGATGACATGTGTCAACACCCGGTTGTTCCTCTCTTTCCTTTTTTTCTTTTTTTCTTTTTGAAAGTAGAGTGACTTCATGCCGATATCACCCTGACATGTGTCAACACTCAGTTAACTCACACTTTATAAGATGGATTACTAATGTGGCAAAGATCTGACCGTCCAGAGAAAACACAAATCGAATGGTGGATATTGAGCCTCATCGGCCACGAAACATTTAGCTCCGGATGCACCATGTGTCACCACTTGGTGGTGACATGTGGCTCATTATCCTCCTATATAAAAATAGAATTTTTTATTTTATTTTATTTTTTCTCATTTTTTCAATGTTCTCCCTCTCTCTTCTCTATCTCTAGTTCCCTCCCCTCTCTTTCGATTCTTCTCTCTGCTCTCCCCTTTTCCTTTGTTCCCTTTCTTTTCTCATCTATGCTCTTTTTGTTCCCCTTCTATTCTCCTCCATGCTCTCAATGCTTCCTAGTTCTACAAAGTTCTCTCCATCTCGGTCATGCTCTCAGACCTACGAGGCTCCCTATCTCACTTTCTATCTAGGGTTTTAGATCTCTGAGGATTTTTCTCTTTATCTCTCTCAAATCTACGAGGCTCTCTCTAGATCTAATCTCTTTGATCTATTGGCTAGTTTATGATCTCCCTCCTCTGATCTATTTTCTCACCTTTTCTTTTTCTCTTTTCTGATCTCACCTATTATTTTTGTTCTTCTTTGCAAATTTTGAACTACATGAAGAAAAAGGGCTCTCGAATACCCTCAAATTTGATCCCAAAAACTCAAGATGAGTATCATTTCTCTTTACTTTTCATTTTTTTCTTGGATTATATAGTCTAGATCTGTGTTTTGGGTTCAAGTTGGATATGCGTTATAAGTTCGAGTTGAGTTTGGTTCTAGGTGAGTCAACTCACCCCAAACCTAGTGGATTGGATTTGGGTTGATTCAGGTGAGTCAACTTGTTGGGTTAGGTTTTGGGCTGACTCAGGTGAGTCAACTAGCTAGGTTTTAAGGGCTTTTGGGCGTGGTTTGGGACGTGTGGGCTTAGGTCCACTATTAGGCCCGACTTGAATGGGTTTTGGGAAATATGGTTAGGCTTTGGTTAGGGCTTGGGCTTGACTCTAGTGAGGCTCTGTTCTTTTAACACAAAGGGCTTGTGGGCTTTTTGAAAATAGTGGGCTATGGGTCTTATTTTACAACAATGGGATTGGGACTTATTTTTAATAAATGGGCCTTTGGGGTTTTGAGACAGTTGGCTTTGTGGGGGAGCGATTGAAAATAATGGGCTTTGAGGTTTATTTTTTAAAAAATGGGCTTGGGGGTATTAAAAAAAATGGGTCTCTAGGCTTATTTTAAAATAGTGGGCTTTAGACTTTTTAAAACTGAGTTTCTTGGCTTATTTTAAAAGAATGGGCCTCTGACTTTTGAAAATAGTGGCCTTTGGGGGCTTATTTAAAAAAAAAAAATTGGGCTTGGGTGTATTTAAAAAAAAAAAAAACAAACAAATGGGCCTCTGGGCTTATTTTAAAAGGGTGGCCTTTGGGCTTATTAAAAAAAAAAAAAAAAAACCGTGGGAGATGGGCTTTTCAAAGCCGGACTTCTAGGCTTCTCTTAAAATAAGGATTTGTGGGTTTAGGTTAGCATGTGGGTCTAGGGGGGTTTTGGACATTGGGCTTGATGATTAGGTTAGACAATGAGCTTAATAGGTTGGTTAGTAGGCTTTGCATGTCTACTTTCCTAGGAGAGTCTCCCTTCCTTCTTCTGATTGAGTATTTGTAATATATCACAATTATAGAAGTAGAAATTCATAAGTAACCATACTAACCTTGTTTCTTCTATTCCTTTAATTCGGGTCTTCTTGTCCATGCATTCTCCTTTTTCCATGCTCCTACTCCTCTATTTAGGGCATTCTCTGGGCTAGACTTATGTCCCCTCTGATTGGAAAGGAAGCCTTCAAGTTGCAAGACAATAGGCTTCACAGCTCTCTTCTGTAAGAAGGGTAGGATGTTACCTTTTTCTTTTCTCTAGGGTTTTACCCTTGAGACTTCACCAGTAGACCCCTTCTCTTGCTATGATACATCTCAATTCTTTGCTCTCTGATTTCTCTTTTTCTCGGTGTGTGTTCTACCCTCTGCGAAGGCCCCTATTTAGAGGGTTGGAGCCTCAACTAGGATAGGCAATAGACATAATCTTATTTTTTCAACCTTTCCTTTCCTCACGTGTGATTTCCTTACTATAGCAAGAAATCCCATCCTTTTTGTGATTTGGAAAATTCTCTTTCTTTATGGGTCCCTAGCCAAAGATTGGGATGGGATAGATGCAAATCTTGATATTTTCTCCAATCAATTACAGAATTACTCAAAATTTTCTCTCTTTGCTGCTTGATTTCTTTCTTTTTTTTGGATATAGGTACTCGCGAGTACGCTTAGGGATATTCTGTGCAATAAAGTTTTTTTATTTTCCCCTTGTATTTTATGTATTTTTGTATTTCTCTATGATGTATTTCCCTATATTTCTACCTTTCCCTGTATTTTTCTTTATTCCTGGTGTATTTTCCGATATTATGTATTTTATGTATTTGTAAAAAAAAAATTGAAATGAATAAAAATATTAGTTAAAGAAAGCCCGATTAAAATTCGGTGTCTACAACTGCTCCTCTTTATAGCTTTGTTGCTTTAACATGACATAGGAGTCATCCTCTATTATCTTTTAGTAACAAGCATATAAAGATAAAAGACATAGATTTTATATCTATAAAAAGAAAATATGCATGGGATTCCAAGTTGACTCGTTGATGCTAGCTCAAGCTACATTCAATCAAAGCCAGAATAAGTTGGGACGAAAAAAGGAAAATCATAGAAATTTTGAATGTTACTACTTGTATTTGGGAGCCCTTAATGCCACATGCCTCAAAGGTAGTCAAAATAGATAAAAGGGACCTCTCATATTAGGGAACTCTCAACGTCTCATGCTTCTGAAATGGTCAAAACAATTTTAAAGATGACTACTCGGATTTAGGAACTCTTAATGCCACATGCCTCCAAAAGGGTCAAAACAATTTTGAGGATGACTACTCGAATTTGGGAACTCTTAGTGCCACATGCCTCCGAAATGGTCAAAACAATTTTAGAGATGACTACTTTGATGTGGGAACTCTTAGTGCCACAGGCCTTCGAGGTAGCCATGATAACTTGAAAGGGAACTATTTAGATTTGGGAACTCTCACTACCACATGCCTCCGAAATAGTCAAAATAACTGAAAAGGGAACCACTCAGTTTTGGGAACCCTCAATGTCACATACCTTTGAGGTGGCCTAGATAAGTACTAGAATAAATGAGATAGTTAAAATAAATTGGATTTCTTGAATGGATGAGATTGTAAAAACAACCTAAATGAGACTACTTGAATTATTGAGATAGTCAACACTTCTTGGATGAATGATAATCAATACAATTTGGATGTGATCACTCGAATGAAGGAGATAGTCTGGACAATTTGGATGTGACCACTCGAATGAATGAGATAGTTAGGACAATTTGAATGTGACCACTCGAAGGAATAAGATTGTCAAGACAACTTGGAAGTGACTATTTGAATTTTGGAGCCATAATGCTCCATTGTTCGAAAAACATTCTTGTGAGAACTGCTTGGATCCGAGGACCATACCCGAGTTTTTGAGACACATTTTTGCAAGAACTATTTGTACCTAAGGATTGATGCCTCATGTACCAAAGAAGGACTCCAACCTAAAGACTTTGACTAGACAAGAATGACAATGGATGGGCAAAAATTATGCAACAAAACCTGAGTGTATGATTTGATGTCATGTATGCATGTTTGTTTAGGTCGTTTCTGATGCTATGCATGGAGATGCATGATGTTGACTCTATGAGTCCTTCCCATTTTGATTATGATCCAATAGTTCTCACCTATGCATTGAGCTTATAAATAGGAACTTACTCTTAGCACACACGAATGATGAGGGAGCAAGGAAGCCATAAGGACCACAATGATCACATTAACCATTGCATTGGAAGAGCAAAGAGGCCAAAGCACCATATGGAGATGAAGACCATTTATTTACTATTTAATTTATTTGGGTCTATAATTGTATATGGTCTATAATAATTAATGCATTGCATGCATGATAGGACTGATAAGTTCAATGACCATAGATTGACTTTAGGTCCCTAAATATCACATGAAAAGTCCCCCATAACTTAAAAGTTATACCCATATGAACAAAGGTGGCTTCTAATAAAAAAATCAGGACCTTGAATGAACATTGGCAGGGGCTCAGTTGACCGAACCTTTGCAGTGCAATTAATTCGGTCGACCGAACCGTACAAAAGTCAACAGTTTGACTCTACATGGTCGACTGAACAATTTTTGAACAGGCCATTAACGGTCAACGAAATGACACGTTCCTGACACCCTGTACAATTTGGTTGACTGAATTTTCAGTGCATTTGGCCATGGCTGACCGAACTTAATAAATAGTCGACCGTCTCCTCTTTCAGTCTACCAAACCTCGAATTTCTCACAATTGCTTGCACTACGGTTGACCATATTCATAGTTGAAAAATGTCACGATCGACCGAAGCTCTTAAAGTGGTTGATCGAACCTCTTGGGTTGTCAAATTTTTACCGATGTAAAATCGAGGTTATTTTTAATTAACCATACTTAAACTTTTCCAAAAATACCGAATGAGTCCCAAATGGTTATATTTTTTTCAAGTGTCTATAAATACTCCCTTATTTGGTTTGATTAGTACTGATTAGCAAACATCATTAGAAAAATATTCTCAAAAATTTCAAATTCCCATTTCTCCTACACAAGCTTAAAAACACTACTCTTACTCATTTCTATTGCAAAATATACCTTGTGAGAGTTCATTGAGATTATCCCCATAAGCTTACTGTAAAGACCCAAAGAATTATAGTAATTAAATAATAAAAGAAAAGGGAGGAAAGGTATTTTAAAAAGGGGTTTGAGCAAGGTCTCATCGACGAGCAGGCCTCTTGGACTCGTTGACCGGGACGCGTGCCTTATCGATGAGAAATTACCAAGAGGGCTGTTTTCAGGGCCTAAAACTCGTCGACGAACTCTCTTCATGGACTTGTCGACGAGGTGACGTGTCTCGTCAACAAAACTAAATTTTATAAATATGCCAACTTCGGATTTTCTATGAAGAAATCTTCAGGAAACCCTCTCTCTCTCTCTCTCTCTCTCTCTCTCTCTCTCTCTCTCTCTCTCTCTCTCTCTCTCTCTCTCTCCTGCTTCTCTCTCACCTTCTCTCTTTGATTCCGACTCCATTCTCCACCGGTTCAACGATCGGAAGCCGCCATGCTACTCCTGGGAAGATTCTCTTCAAGTTTGCTGGAGTAGTTCGTTGGTTAGGCCAACTTAGGCACCATCCCAAAATCTAGGTAAGTTAATTATTTTAGGTTTTATAAGTTATTTGGTGTTGTTGGACTAGGGAAAATACTTTAGATAATAATATTGAAGTTTGGTTGGGAAAATGCAATTTCAGGGTTTTGAGCTGGGGGTTCACATGGGTGTAGATTTAGAGTATCTTGTGGGCTTCACAATAAGTCAGGTAAGGGGATAAATTAACTCAATATTTTCATGACATTATCCTAAATTAAACAACATTTATTTTCAGCAAAATATATGTTAATTTAGGTGTAATCCCAAAAGGGGGGGGGTGAATTGGGTATTTTCAAAAACCTTTACTATTATTTACCACTTAATCCCTATTTCTATATTGAACAAATTAATTGCGGGGGCTTGAAACTGATTCAAATGATTATCTCAATGAATTCTATTTTACCTAATTAATTATCAAGTGTGTGTGGGGCTATTCAACATGCACACATGCAAGACAGGTAATGAAATGCGTTGCAAAAATTAAAAAGAGTAAAGGAAGAGAGAAGACAAACACAGATTTTACGAGGTTTAGTCAACTCGGCCTACGTTCTCGCCTTGAGCAACACACTTAAGGATTCCACTAAATCCCTACGCCTTTAACCGGGACGGAACTTCCCTTACATCCGCTGCTTACAAAAGGCACAACTTCCTTCTCACCCGGTTCACAACCCAAACCGTGATTACAATATAGAATTTCAAATGTGCAAAACAACTTAATATTGCTTCTAACAAAGCTAGTGAGTACAATTGAAAACCTAACATATATCCATATGATGGAACTTGTAGCTCAGTATATATGTAACGATATAATCGTTATATGAATGATATGATTCACCAAATTTCCCTTTTATCAAATCTCCCAAGATAATTATATAAGTAAATGCTTTGGAGAACTTAAGGGTTCTAGTTCAACTTTCTAGATGCACGAATACCAAATGTGGTCTTATTAAAAATTTGCCTTGAATATTATAAAGATCAAGATCAATAAGCTTTATTCCAAATATTCAAAACTCAATATGATCTTTGTATATGAATATGTATATATATATGATATGAGTTCCAAAGATCAAAACCCAATATAATATTTTTGAGAAAATATCCCATGATAATATATATAGTTATGAACTTTATGGATATTTAATCAAGTGGTTTTGTACTATCGAAAATATCGAATCTTTAAATAAATACACACTTGAATCAAAGAATATTTATCCAATGGCAAAACTTTTCTCAAGTAGTGATTTTGTCAAAACAATCTAAAATAAGCACACTCAAGATCAATCTCTCAAATAATATTCAATAATGGATTTTGAGATGAAAAGCTCTATGAGAATAAATATTAACAAGCAAATCGATTAAGATGAAAAGCTCTTTGAGAATAAATATTAACAAGCCAATTGATTTACCAAATCTCAATACCACGTTGAATGCACAACGATTGCAAGAATGCCTTTTGAAGATCAATGTAGCCTTAGCTCAGATTTGACGTATGAGCTTTGAAATCCCAAGTAAAAATTTCAGCAGTGTGTTCAAAATTCTTCCAAATTGTGCTCAACATTTAATTCACTCAATCGTATGCCAAAAGTTCTTTCTCTTAGGGGCACTAGGATTTAGATGTTGATTATATAGATAACCTTGCCCTTAGGATGAGTCTTAACCATTGGATTAACTTGATTAAGAAATAACGTGCGTGTTCTCTCATTAAAAATTAAATTTTTAACTTTCCTGTAGGTTTAGACGACTGAGGGTTAAGGCTCAGACGACTGAAGTTCCTTAGAGCTTCAATAAATAAACCTGGACACAGGGTCAGATGTCTAAAGTTGGGGTTCAAACTTCTGAAGTTACGAGTTCAGACGACTGAAGTCAAGGTTCAATCTTCTGGTATGCTTTTTTCTGATCTGTGTTTCTCTAATAATTCTTCATACGATTGAACTTAATCTTCAGTCTTCTGAAGAATTTCTTCAGATGACTGAGCTTAAACTTTGGTCTTCTGAAGTTGCATCTTCAGACGACTGAGCATACACTTCAATCTTCTGGTTAGGGAGTTCGGTCTTCTGAAGATACCATTTTATGGATTTTTCTTTTAGTTTCAAAAGTCTGCTTTTGCACTCTTTCTTTGCTCTTTTATAAAATATTTTCTGGGATTTTAAAATATCTCTAAGTCCATAAATATCCCCTAAAGATGTTCATGAGATGTATGAGTCCTAAGGTCAGTCTAGGGTATATTTTGAGTTTCGAATTAAATCATATGAAATATGTAAATACATTCAGTTCTAAATACCCATTCCCATGACGATCTTGAACTTGCCGCTTGCATCTTCATTATTCTACTCTTTTAGTTCCATGGATTTTTCCAAGATGTATATACATTAGTCTTCATGGCTTCCATGACTTTCTAGCCTTCCGTGCATGTTAAATATTGTTCCTGTTCACAATCTCAATGCACATATCAAATACCAAGTGATTTGTCATTATCAAAACAAGATTGGACTTATAGAGTCAACAATCTCTCCCTTTTTGATGATGACAAATACATGAGCAAAAATATAGAATATGTTACGCCTAACAAGACTCCCCTTCAAATAATGCACCAAATATTCAACAAATGAAATATGCTCATGCCAAAAGGAATATGCTCATGCTTATACACAATTAGTTTTGCCAACCATTTTTGCCCATTTTTGCTATAGCCTAATTCTTCTCACCCTTTTGACATCAACAAAAAGGTGTATAATAATACATAAGTGAACATAACCTAGTATTCTTCTCCCCTTTTGAATCTTAAAGTTTTAAACTTATTCAACTATCAGATTTTAAAAATTATATTGTGAAATGTGTCTCCCTGTGTTAATTCAATTTACTTCGCCCTCTTGCCAATGTAGAAAACTGTGTTGTTGAATGTAAATTGCAATGTGAACATACACAGTGTATCAAATTTCATTGACATGGATAAAAAAACACAATCACTAAAGTTCAAAGATTATGTGAGGATTAACATGTGTAAGGCAATATGCTCTTATCATGATATGAGTTTAATGCCAAATGTGAACAAATGTGATACCAAATGGGAACAAATGAGCCGAATTTGAAATTTTTAACCAATAAGGAATAGTAAGTGACGTAGGTCCCCCTAAATTATGTCATTTAATATAATTTTATGCAACCTCTTGACTATGCATTAGTCCTAATTCATGCCTAATTTGGATAAACCTATCCTCCGCAAGTGGTTTCGTGAATATGTTTGCCCATTGTTCATTTGTGCATACAAACTCAAGTGTCACATCTCCTTTTTGCATATGACCACGAAGAAATTGATGTCTTATTTCTATATGTTTAGTTCATGAATGTAATATAGGATTCTTTGATATGTTTATTGCACTCGTATTGTCGCATCTTATAGGTATTGTGTTATAGCTTAATCCAAAATTTGTTAGTTGTTGATTCATGTATAGTGTTTGAGCACAACAACATCCTGCCACCACGTATTCTGCCTCAACTATGGAAAGAGCTACTGAATTCTGCTTCTTAGAAAACCAAGAGACTAACGAATGTCCTAAGAAAGGACATGTACCACTCATGCTCTTTCTATCCACTTCGCTACCAGAAAAATCAGCAATTGAATAGTTGATAATCTCAAAAGATGTATACTTAGGATACCATAACCCAAGTTCCACGGTTCCTCTCAGGTATCTAAGTATTCGTTTGACAGCTAACAAATATGACTATTTTGGTGCAGCTTGAAATCTTGCATACAAACATACGCTAAACATTATGTTAGGTCTGCTGGCAGTCAGATAAAGTAAGCTACCAATCATTCCACGATAGAGCTTGACATCTACTGGTGTACCTTGTTCATCGTTGTCTAATTTCAAAGAAGAGCTCATAGGTGTTCCTAGTATTTTTTCATCTTCCATATTAAACTTTTTTAACATATCTCTAATGTACTTCGATTGACTTATAAAGATTCCGTGTTTCTTTTGTTTGATCTAAAGTCCTAGGAAGAAATTTAGTTCACCCATCATTCTCATCTCAAATTCATTTTTCATAGTGCTAGCAAACTTAGTGCATAAATCTTTATTTGTAGCTCCAAATATGATATCATCTACATATACTTGAATTAGGAGCATGTTATCTTTCTTAGACTTTATGAAAAGTGTTGTGTCTATCCTCCCTCTGATAAATCCATTGTTCAGTAGAAAGCCACTTAATCTCTCATACCAAGCTCTAGGAGCTTGCTTTAAACCGTACCAGGCTTTTGTTAGTCTATAAACGTGATTTGGATTCTTATGGTTTTCAAAGCCTGGGGGTTATTCTACATATACCTCTTCACTTATGTAGCCATTTAAAAACGCGCTTTTAACATCCATTTGATATAACTTGAAGTCCTTAAAAGCAGCATAGGCTAAAATCATTTGAATGACTTCCATTCTAGCTACAGGTGCAAAGGTTTCTTCAAAATCTATTCCTTCTTCCTGGTTATATCCTTGAGCTACTAGTCTTGCCTTATTTCTAACAACTATTCCATGTTCATCTTTCTTGTTCTTATATTTATTTTGTTCCAATAATTGTCTTATCCTCAGGTCTAGGAACTAATGTCTATACTTTGTTTCTCTCAAACTAGTTTAACTCTTCTTGCATGGACATCACCCACGATTCATCCTCAATTGCTTCACTCACATTCTTAGGTTCTTCTTGAGATAGAAAGGCAAAGTGACTAATCATATTCCTAAGTGAGGATCGAGTGGCTACTCCATGTAATGGTTCACCTATTATTTGATCAATGGGATGATTCTTTATGTACTTCCATTCTTTAGGTAGTTCATTAACCTCATTTTTAATTTGATTAGTTTCATTTGACGGTTCCTTAATTTCTTTTCTCTTTTCTGAATCATTTTTAATGGACAATTTTCAAATTCCTTATTTATCTCAATTTCATCTTCATCAGTCCTTTTAGAGAAGGAATTTGACTCATTGAACGATACATGAATGGATTCTGTAATGGTTAATGTTCGTTTATTATATACTCTGTAGGCTTTACTATCTAAGGCAAACCCTAGGAAGATACCATCATCTGATTTCACATCAAACTTTCCTAAATGTTCATTGTCTCTAAGCACAAAACATTTACAGCCAAAGACATGAAAATATGATATATTTGGTCTATGGCCATTCCATAATTCGTATGGAGTCTTATTTAGAGATGATATAATAAAAACTCTATTTAGAACATAGCATGCGGTATTTACTGCCTCAGCCTAGAAGTATTGTTGGCCTAACAAGGTCTTTCAATCGGTTTTGGTGATAACAAACAAAGGACTATTTAACTTAGAAAGGTTGAGTGGACTATTTAACTTAGAAAGGTTGAGTTTTTATGTTGTAGGAAATATGGTTCAAATCAAGCTCAAGTATGGTTCAAATCAAGCTCAAGCATGGTTCAAGTAAAGCTCAAAGCATGGTTCAAGTAAAGATCAAGACTGATCAATGATACAAGGAGAAACTAAGATATTTGCACCTCAAGAGCACGAAATTATAAAGAACTCAAGCATGTCTTATGAAGGCTTAGAAAACATATATTGTAAGTATTTCAAAAGCAAAAATATCATTTGAAATATGTTTTGAAGCTCTTTCAAGAGATTATAAAGTCTTAAAAGACCTATTGAAGTTTTCTAAAATAAGTCTTATAAAAATCAAAAGAGAGCAAAACAGTTTGTAAAGAATTTTTTTTTTAAAACAGGTTCTTGAAAGATCAGATGATTGAACTTTTCAGTTCAAATATCTAAAGTGACAACTTCAGACATCTGAAGATTAAGTGCAGACGTCTGAACTTGCGACTTCAGACATCTGAACCTAGAACATCAGACGTCTAAACCTTGACTTCAGACATCTGACCTTGTATGTAGTTCTATTTTTAAAGGGTTTTAGGAACTTCAGACGTCTGAACTTTGTTCAACGGACAAATTTTTACAAATCTTATTTTTTAAATTATAGCCGTTTGAACCCCAAATTTTCTAACAACTTGGGAAACTCTTTAAGGAAACTCTTGTAACAAGGAAACATGTTTTGAAAGCCTATAAATACATGGTTCTTGTAAATCAAAAATATACCAAGCATAGAAATTCTCTCAAGCTCTTTTGCTCTCAAAATCTCTCTTGATCAAACTCTTGCAAGCTGAAAGTATTGTGGTTCTGATTTTCTTACTCATCAATTCTTGAAGAAAGATTACTGATTTCTCATCTAGAGAAAAGGAATTTGGTGAAATCTCTATTAAAGCTTCAAAAGTTTATTTCTTTCTTGATATTTATCTTTTGAAGTACATAGTTTGAATTTGTACTAATCTACTCTTTGTGTGAGCCTCTCTTGTACACCAGCTTTGTAATATCTCTCTTGTAGATTTTGGACGATTCTAGGCTGTTGGATCATTGACCAAACAAGGGTATATTGTTTGGAGAAGGCAGGCTCTAGCCTTGACCAAGGAGTGGTTGTAAACAGGCGTTGTTCCACCCGGTAACAGAACTGCTATAGTGGAACCCTTCGGTGTTTTGCCAAGGGCGAGGACGTAGGCTGTGTTGAAGCCGAACCTCATAAAAATCTTGTGTCTTACTCTCTTCTCTACTTTATATTCTGTACTTGTTGTTGTTAAAAGTGCAAGTTGCAGGTTTTAAAGTGAGAAAGAAACAAAGACTCTTGATATTTAGAAAGTACGTTTTGATTAACCGTTTGCGGAAACCCAAAAAGGAGTACGTTGGTTAATCAACGAAAATCTTGATCAAGAGAAGTGCATACTAAGAGCTTACTCAAAGAAGGTGGCAAACATTCGCAGGGAAATTAACAAAAGCACTAATCTTCTTGGTTAAGTGGTTGAATTACTTTGATTTCATTGATTGGCTTGTTGGTTTAAATTTCTGTATTTTCAAGTCTGATTATCAGTTATCAATTGTGTTTTTCTTAGTATCATAAACAAAAGCTCATAAATTTATTAAAATAAAAAAGAATCCAATTCACCCCCTCTTAGGAAGTTATTCCTAATTTCAAGTACTTAGGTAGTTTATGTTCGTTAAACATAGTTTTGGCCATTTCTTGTATAGACCTATTCTTCCTTTCAACTACACCATTTTTCTGTGGTGTTTTAAGCCGAAAAATTATGAGTCATTCCTAATGAATTGCAGTAGTCTTCCATGCTTTGATTTTCAAATTCTCTACCCCTATCACTTTGGATATTAGTGATAGTATAACCCTTTTCATTTTGAATTTTCTTACACAGATTTATGAATTGTTCACATGCTTCATCATTGTGGCCTAAAAAGAGTACCCATGTATATCTTGAATAATCATTAACTATGACGAATGCGTATGATTTTCCTCCTAAACTCTAAGTTAGGTTTGGGTCAAATAAATCTAAGTGTAGCGTTTGAAGTGGCTTAGTAGTAGAGATTACTTTCTTCTTCTTAAAGTTCGTTCTTGCTTGTTTTCCTAGTTGGCATGCATCACGGATTTTATCTTAGGCAATCCCTTAACTAATTCTTCCTTAACAAGTTTAGATATTAAGTCCATGTTTGCGTGTCCTAGTCTCCTATGCCAAATCCAACTAATCTCATTTATAGAAGAAAAACAAGTGACATGTTGAGAAGTAAGATTATCAAGGCTAGTGGTGTATACATTTTCATGACGATCAGTAGTAAACAATATTTTATTTTCAGATTTGTTCTCCACAGTGCATTTGTCATGTTCAAATGAGACTTTATAACCTTTATCACATAGTTGACTTATACTTAATAAGTTATGTTTCAATCCATCAACTAACAACATATTATCAATGACAAGTGAAGGTTCCTTACAAACTTTACCAACTCCAATGATTTTACTTTTAGAGTTATCCACAAATGTAACGAATCCTTCATCTTTGGATATGATAGATGATTTAGCTTTATCTCGTATCATATGTCATGAGCATCCACTATCCATATACCACTTGTCCTTCGAGGAGGACAATCTCAAGCACATCTATAGGAAATAATCAGATAACTACTTTTGGTACACATATTTTCTTGGGTCCATAGGGGTTAGTACTAGATTCTCCTTTGACTTTCCAGACTTTCTTAATTTTGACATCTTTATTTTTGAAATGATAGTCAAATTTTATGTGACTCAACCTCTTACATTTAAAACATGTAATATTTCTATGATAATCTTTAGTTGGAACATACGATTTTGACTCTCTTACAAAATATCTCATGTAGAAATGTTTCTGTTTTAGATTCTCCTTCCCATTAAAACCAAGACCTTCCTTCTCTAGGGAATTTCTTTGAGCTCCTAGGAGTTTTTCAAAATTATTTTGACCTTCAGTAAATTTACAGATAATCTTAGATTTATCTTTCAAATTCTTTTCCAACTCCTTAATTTTCAAATCCTTGTCTTTCATGAGAGATGCATGAGATTCATTTTGGCATTCAACTAACTTTGAAAATTTTTTCAATTTTAATTTCAAACTAGAATTTTTCTTATTCATTTTCTCAAACATTTTAAGGGTATATAGATATTCCTGATGCAATTCATCATAAGAAAGCATGCTATTTTCATTTTCTAAATCACTTAAATAGTAAGATGAAGCGGAACAAAACGGTTGTACCTCGTGGTCATTGTGAGTCATCAGATATAGATTCACAATCTATTCATATTCTGAACAACTGGTACCGTGTGTGTCCCAGCCTACTTTTAGAGCCTTCTTCTTCTTTTTCTTAGACACTTTCTTTAGTTGGGGACAATCCAGCTTGATGTGTCCAAATTCTTTACAGTTATAACACATAGGGGGGGGGATCATCTTTTTGCTTCCTTTTGCTTGACTCTCCCTTGTCTGATTTTGAGCCCTTGAATTTTCTGGTGTATTTCTTGTTCTTTCTCATGAACTCTCCAAATTTATTAGTGATGAGTGCCATGTTATCATCCGATTCTAAATCACTTCCTTCACTAGAGTAATGAGATGATGCCTTAAGTGTTGTGGCTTTCTTTGCTTTAATTTGCTCATTCTTCCTCTCATTTATTGCAAGCTCATAGGTGATAAGCAATCCAATTAGTTCATCAATGGACATCTCCTTGAGATTTCTCCCTTCTGCTATTCAGTAGCTTTAGCTTCCCAAACTAGTGGTAATCCTCTAAGTATTTTCCTGATCAACTTATAAGTAGGGTAAGATTTACCAAGAGCATTTAAAGAATTCATGATGTGTGTGAATCTAGTGTATATGGATTGAATAGATTCATCAGCAGTCATTTTAAATGCTTCATACTCACTAGTGAGCATGTATATCCTACTATCTTTTACTTTCTTAGTACCTTCATATATAACTTCTAATTTTTCCCAAATCTGTTTAGCAGAGTTAAATGCCATTACCCTATTAAACTCATTTACATCTAGTGCACAGAATAACAAATTTATTATAGTAGCATTTATTTGCACATATTTCCAGTCCTCTTCAGTATACTCATCTTCAGTTTTGGGTACATTAACCTTATCAACTACTTTCATAGGGACATGGTTTCCCTTGGAAACAATTTCTACACTTTCCAATCCATATTTAAAAGGTATATACTCATCCTTCTTTTCCAGTAGGTGTAACTTATATCGCAGAAAATAGGTGGTCTAGTGGAAAGTGTCCTTCACCGAATGGAGTTACACTGATGTGTGCCATGTGATCTTTTTACAAATGAACAATTAAGTCTAGGTAAACCCGCTTTGATACCAAATGTTAATTTAGGTGTAATTCCAAGAGGGGAGTGAATTGGGTATTTTCAAAACCTTTACTATTATTTACCACTTAATCCCTATTTCTATATTGAACAAATTAATTATGGGGGTTTGAAACTGATTCAAATGATTATCTCAATGAATTCTATTTTACCCAATTAATTATCAAGTGCGTGTGGGGCTATTCAACATACACACATGCAAGACAAGTAACGAAATGCGTTGCGGAAATTAAAAGGAGCAAAGGAAGACAGAAGGCAAACACAGTTTTTACGAGGTTTAGCCAACCCGACCTACATCCTCGCCTTGAGCAACCCACTCAAGGATTCCACTAAATCCCTGCTCCTTTAACTGGGATAGAGCTTCCTTTACATCCATTGCTTACAAGAGGCACAACTTCCTCTTCACCCGGTTCACAACCCAAACCGTGATTACAATATAAAATTTCAAATGTGCAAAACAACTCAATATTACTTCTAAAAAAGTTAGTGAGTACAATTGAAAACCTAACACATGTCCATATGATTAACTTGAAGCTCAGTATGTATGTAAAGATATGATCGTTATATGAATGATATGATTCACCAAATTTCCATTTTATCAAATCTCTCAAGATAATTATATAAGTAAATGCTTTGGAGAACTTAGGGTTCTAGTTCAACTTTTTAGATGCACGAATACCAAATGTGATTTTATAAAAAATTTGTCTTGAATATTATAAAGATCAAAATTAATAAGCTTTATTCCAAATATTCAAAATACAATATGATCTTTGTATATGAATATGTATATATATATAATATGTGTTCCAAAGATCAAAACCCAATATAATATTTTTCAGAAAATATCCCACAATAATATATATAGTTATGAACTCTATGGAAATTTTAATCAAGTGGTTTTGTACTATCGAAAATATCGAATCTTTAAATGAATACACACTTGAATCAAAGAATATTTATCCAATGGCAAAACTTTTCTCAAGTAGTGATTTTGTCAAAACAATCTAAAATAAGCACACTCAAGATCAATCTCTTAAATAATATTCAATAATGGATTTTGATATGAAAAACTCTTTGAGAATAAATATTAACAAGAAAATCGATTTACCAAACCTCAATGCCAAGTTGAATGCACAACGATTGCAAGAATGCCTTTTGAAGATCAATGTAGCCTTAGCTCAAATTTGATGTATAAGCTTTGAAATCCTGAGCAAAAATTTCAACAGTGTGTTCAAAAATCTCTCAAGTTGTTCTAAACATTCAATTCACTCAATCGTATGCCGAAAGTTCTTTCTCTTAAGGGCACTAGGGTTTAGATGTTGATTATATAGATAACCTTGCCCTTAGGATGAGTCTTAACCGTTAGATCAACTTGATTAAGAAATAACTCGTGTGTTCTCTCATTAAAAATTAAATTTTTAACTTTCCCGCAGGTTCTGACGACTGAGGGTTAGGGCTCAGACGACTGAAGTTCCTTAGAGCTTCAAAAAATTAACCTTGACATAGGGTCAGGCATCTAAAGTTGGGGTTTAGACTTCTGAAGTTGCGCGTTTAGACGACTAAAGTCAGGGTTCAGTCTTTTGGTATGCTTCTTCCTATTTCTGTGTTTCTCCAATAATTCTTCAAACAAATGAACTTAATCTTTGGTTTTGTGAAGAAATTCTTTAGACAACTGAGCTTAAACTTCGGTTTTCTGTAGTTGTATCTTTAGACGACAGAGCGTACGCTTCAGTCTTCTGGTCAGGGGGTTCGGTCTTTTGAACAGACCTTTTTATGAATTTTTATTTTAGTTTCAAAAATATGTTTTTGCACTCTTTCTTTGCTCTTTTATAAAATATTTTCCGGGGTTTTAAAATATCTCTAAGTCCATAAATATCCCCTAAAGATGTTCATGAGATGCATGAGTCCTAAGGTGAGTCTTGGGTATATTTTGAGCTTCGAATTAAATCATATGAAATATGTAAGTACATTTAGTTCTAAATACCCATTCACATGATGATCTTGAACTTGCCACTTGCATCTTCATTCTTCTACTCTTTTAGTTCCATGGATTTTGCCAAGATGTATATACTTTAGTCTTCATGGCTTCCATGACTTTCTAACCTTCCGTGCATGCTAAATATTGTTCCCGTTCACAATCTCAATGCACATATCAAATACCAAGTGATTTGTCATTATCAAAACAAGATTGAACTCATAGAGTCAACAATATATATGATTTGTAACTATGTTTGGAAATGCTACTATTGAATAGGGAAATTATTTAAGCATGGTTTATAAGGAAATATGATTTTAGAATTTATTATAAGTTTATAAGGTTATGTACATCTGTGTGGCATAAATACAGTATTTTCATGAAAATTATGCTATGTTGGAATATTACGAGTTTTCCCAGATAAGTATGTTATAGTAGTTTTTAGGAAAACCTTAAAAATAGTACATGAACTATGGTTTTAAAAGTATGTTGAAAAGTATAAGAAATTATGTTTATTATGTTATGAAATAAGCTGGCGTAAATGTCGTGAGTATCATGTTATGAATTATGCTGGCATAAATGCCGTGATTCTTATGTTATGAGTTGTGCCGGTGCAAATGCCATGAATATTATGTTATGAATTATGTCGGCATTGATGCCATGACAATGTTTGATATGTAAGAAATCATGAAATATGTTTACATCTGATATTACTCTGAATTACAAAATAGTTATGTTTAAATATGAAATATATTATATGTTATTAGAACACGAATAACTTAGTTCAGTTTTATGAAACACGATATCGTAGCTATATGTTTATGATTATGAATATGTTAGTGCTATCACACATATTATGTAGAGTGTGGGAGATGGCAGTCGATGTGGCTTTATGGGAGTGTCGTAGTTCCCCTGGTAGTCCAGCACAGGTGGAACAGGTTCATCATACTTACAGACTTATATTTGACTTAGCATAGTCAGTCAGCCATTGTTAGGTCCCGCCTTTGGGCCACACAACCCTGTCATGTGGGGTTAAGACATGACGATAACTAACTAACTATCTATCCATGGTAATAAGTTATGTATGACATGGTTATATATGATGATTTCTCAATACAAAAATTTAGTATGACATGCTATGTTATGATAAACCATGTTTTTATGCAATATGATACAACTATTATACCAGTTATGAATTATGTACTATTTTTACGTATACCACAAAAAATACTCATATTGCCACACACAAATATTAATTTGTCTCCTTTACTAAGAAGTGTCTCACCCCAGCATTACAAATTTTTCAAGAAATCCAGGTAAGAGGGCGGAGAGAGCCCTGCAACAGTAGAAGTGGTTTGAGTTACCCTGTTTATAAGGTAAGTGGATGGCTAGGGTCAAATGGATTTTGGGTGGAGACCCTAGGAGTACTTTTTGGCCTTTTTAGTGGATGACTGTATGTATATGTACATGACATATTTAATAGAACTCTGGTATGGCTTCTGGTGTGTATGACATGTATATGATTTTATGTTTTTCACTGCTTAGGTATTAAAATTTTATGACAGATATATCCTTGGTACCCATGGGTCCAGGTTGACTATGACTATGACAGTTTAGCTAGATATTATGTCTGTTATTATGTGGAAAATATATATATATATATATATATATATATATGGTAAATTAGGCAAGTTGTTACACTTACACTCTCATTGATTGTGCTTGATTGAGATTGATTTTTATTGAGAGTGAGCTTTGAGTTTTCCTTTGTGATTTAACTCATAAGTCTTCTTTAGGAAAACTTTTTAGAGCTTGTGAGTCTTGCATTATTGTTGCAAAACTCAAGAGCTTGTTTTTGTGTTTGATTGTGAAAAATATTTTTGGAATACTAAAATCCAAATATCTCTAGTGGTTGATTTTTGAGAAAAACATTTTTGAGATATTTGTTTGTGTGCTTAAGATCTTTAATATTGCACTGTGTGATTGATATAGATATCTTAATTCAAAGATCATTACGCACATACTCTTACATATTGTGTTGATTAAGGTGTAATCCCAAGAGAGGGGGGGGGGGCGTGAATTGGATATTAAAAAAATAATTCACTTAATTTTCTTTTACACACTTCTTATAAGTTTACCAACTACTTCTAGTTTCTCAAGTATGTGTGAGTGTGGCAATCCTATCTATGCATGCAATATACTCAATTTAAATATAACGCGGAAAATAAAGAGTAAAAGGAAGAGAGAAGACAAACGCGATTTTACGAGGTTCAGTCGACTTGGCATATGTCCTCGCCTTGAGCAACCACTCAAGGATTTATTAAAAACCCTGCTCCTTAAAGTGGGACGGATCTTCCCTTACAAACTTCTGCTTACAAGAGGTACAACTCCCTCCTTATCCGCTGCTCACAAGAGGTACATCTTCCTCCTCACACCCGGTTCACAACCCGAACCGTGTTTACAATGAAATCTGAAAATAACACTCACTCAAAACAATGCTTCTAACAAAAGCTTGTGAGTACAATTCAATTTCCTAGTACATTAACATATGATATAACTTGAAGCTCAAGAATGTATGAAAAACGATACAATCGTTTGATGTATGATATGTGTCAACACACAAATTTGTATTTAATCAAAACTCCCAAGTGAAAATATATTTGGAATGCCTTGGAGTCCACTAGGGTTCTTGATTCACTTTGTAAAGATGCTTAAGTATATTTGAAGTGAGCTATTTAACAAGAATTTGACTTGAATACAATTCAATAAAAAATCACAAAGTTTTCCTTCAAGTTCCAATATTTTGATCAAGGTAGGTTTTTCAATAAGAAACCCAATGAACAATATATATGAATATGTGTTTATGTACTTCTTGAATTTCAAATCAATCAACCAAGCTAACAAGTTTTTTTCAAAACATGATCTTCCCAAAAATCAGTTTTTATATGTGAATACACACTCAAGATCAAAACCTCTTTCTAATGACAAACACGTAAAGAGATGAGAGGTTCTTGAAAAATAATAACTTGATAGATCAAACCTTAATACTGGATCAAAGTTTAGTTGGATGAATGAATGCCCTTTTGATTTCAGTAGAGATTTTTCCAAACAAAGATGGAAGAAGATTGAAGTGCAGAAAATCATGTCTAGGGTTCGAGTCTTGCAATCGAGATGCATATCTTTCTTGTTGTATCTCTTAGCTCGTGCTCTAGGGTTTAGATATTCATAATATATATTATATTACCCTTAGAATCAATCTCAGCCATTCGATCAATAAGATACTTTGTGTGTCTTTTTAGCAAAGAGCTGATTTTTAGGGTTTCCCGCAAGTTCAGGCAACCGAACTCGACTTCAGGCTCCTGAAGTATCAACTTCAGGGGCCTGAGATTCCAAGGTCAGGCGACCGAAGAGCCTCGGTCAGGTTCTATCTTCTCCATTTAATTCTTCAGGCGACTGAACTTAATCTTCAGGCAACCGAAGAAATTTTTCAAGCTACTGAGGTTTGAGTTCTAGTGACCAAACTCCCTATTCTCTCAAATTTACATTTCTAACTACAAAATATGCTTAGCTTCTTTTCTTGGGTCTTTCATAAAATATATTTTTCATGATTTTGAAAACATTTCAATGTCCATGAGAGTTTCCTAATGATGTACATGAAATGCATGAATCCTAAAACCATTCTAAGTTATAATAAGCCTCAAATTAAATCATATGAAAATGTTAATACATGAGTGCTAAATACCCTTTCCCAAGATATTCTTGAACTTTGCCGCTTGCATCTTGATTCCCATACTCTTTAAGTTCCAAGATGCTTTCCATGATTTGTAGGCTTTACTTGAAGGCATCCCTAACTTGTTATCTTTCCGTGCATGGTTAATATAGGTCCTGTACACAAACTCAATGCACAGATCAAATACCAAGTGATTTGTCATTATCAAAACAAGATTGGACTCATAGAGTCAACATATTGCTTGATAGATAGACATTGTCTTGAGAGCAGTCACATTAAACTTCATTGAGCTTATCATTCCCATTATATTGAAGTGCATTGATTGATATTGGTACAAATCTACTTGTTGGAGAAGCACATACTTTGTACATAAAATTGTATTTTGAATTGGTTGTATTCTAGGCGTGGCCTGGGGGGGGGGGGGTTTGATCTAGCCCGTAAGGATCGGTAGGGCCTTCTCCACCCCACAAAGAGAGTTTGTAAAGGTTGAGGTCAGCCTTGGAAATTTGACCTGGTTGTAAATGGTGCCGCTGCACCTGTTATGTAAGGACCTACTTTTTCATGCCATTTTTTTTTTCTACTTAAGCATATATAGCAAATCTCCTTGTATTATTTGCTAAAAATATCTCAGTCCCCAAGGGAGTACTGAGGAAACATTGTACACAATACATTCCTAAGTAGCGAAACATAAAATTATAAACAATATATTTACAATAGCAAAAATCTAAAAGGTTCCAAAATATACATCACAAAATACCCAGTGACATGAATAAAAAACTTGGGATCTACCCAAACAACCAACACCCAGGAAACACTCACCCTTCACAAAGGGTGGTGCAAGAAACTCTTTACTTGCGAGCTTGTTCTACTCTCCTAGTTGGATCACCTGAAAAATGTTGACCACCTGAAAAATGTTAAGTTATTGGGATGAGACGACACTCAGTAAGAGAAGATATGCTATCACTAGTGTGTGGCAACTGAGTTCACATTTAATATACTGATATAATACTGAAACTGTAAAACTGATAGTCTAGTATACAGTAATGATTACATTTATTATAGTTTAAAATACAATATCTAAGTTTTCTAGTTACACATACTTCTAATAATATAATAAAACTATTGTTGCACTGCAAATATATATATATATATATATAGAAATAACTGTGATAGTACCCCGGGAACTGAATGACATGATTTAACCCCTCATGATAGGGTTGTGTGGTCCATAGGTGGGACTTAACTCTGGTTGGCCTACCAGGTAAGTCAATCTAAATCTATACCAATCAACAATTTGGCCCACTGCAGTCTCTCTAGGCATGCTACTACTCTACCTCGTCAAACCGGCCACCTCAACCTAGCTTTCTAAGGAGACTGCAATCTCTCCTGCTGGCATGGTAGATGAAATCCACAAACTATCTGAGATATGTGGTTGCACTCTGATATGAAATAGCAATGGTACCATGCTCTACTGTTTGAATCTGACTGAATTTTTCCTCAGGGTCTGATCCTATTTAGTACTGATATATATAATTATCTTGTTGTTTTATCATGATTTCAAAATAACCATAACACTGTAAATCTGATATGAAATACTGTATTATCTGTTTAAAATAACTGTAATATTTGACTGAGTAATTTGTAATGTCTGAGTATTATGGTTTTGGAAATCATGGCATTCTGAAAAAATACTATAAATCATATTTTTTGAAAACTACATCTTGATATCTTCTGCTAATATATTGTATAACATGATTTATGTATAATTGCATAAATACCATACTAAACTATGATTTATGTATAATTGCATAAATACCATACTAAACTACAATGAACCCATGCCACACTATTGAGTAATTAAAATCTCATGCTCTAAAGTCTGCATCTTCTAACATAATAATAATATTCTGTAAAAATGATTAATAAACCGATACACACACACACACACACACACACAATTTTCTGGTAAACTTTTCAAATTCCTAGCATAGCATATCTCCCTTACCTATCTGACTGTGAGGCTGGCCTCCACTCAACACTCTACTCACACCCTTGGTGTACGAACCTCAAAAACCTGCATTCATATACACACATTCTCCAATAAATCAACACTCCCATAATTCCCGAAATTGCCTATTAATAAATCTCTTAAACCATAATTTCCCAGGGTTCCCGAACAGATACTTGCTGGGGTTCTCAACCCATGACTATAGGGGCCCAAAACACACTATTCCTGAAAATATGACAGCCCAAATTTATTCCACAAAACACCAGTATATCCTCATAGTATACAAAATCTGGCCTAAAATAATATTGGTAATACTGAAAATACCTAAAAATCTACTTACCCTAATTTTAGGATGATTCCCAAAATGCTAAAATTGAATTTCCGCTCAAGCTAGGTTGTAGTGAATCTCCCCAGGATCATCGTAGTAGCTTTTGATCATCGAACTGGGGAGAATTGGAGCCATAAATTTAGAGAGAAGTAAGAGGGTGCATTTTAGAGAGAGAAAGAAACAGGGGAAAATGAAATTTTCGTAGGAAATCTGATTTAGGCTATATATAAAAGTTCTGTCCACGTGGCATTGTCGACGAGTCACGTCACCTCATTGACAATTCCATGAAGGCCGATGAAAACGGTGCCATCATCGATGAATTTCAGACCCTGAAAAATAGCCTCTTAGTAAATTCTCATCGACGAGACACGCGTCCACGTCGACGAGCCCAAGCAGACGATTCGTTGATGAACGCTCCGCGTTCGTCGTGAGGAGACCCTACTATATCCCCTTTTAAAATTCTTTCCCCTTCTCTTTTCTTTATTATTTAATTCCAATAATTATCCGAGTTACTACATTCTCCTCTTCTTATAAAATTTCATTCTTGAAATTTACTATCTGTGCTATACACCACTCTCTGAAGAAAATTAGCTACTTATTTTATTAATTTCCCTCACTTGTGGTGGAGGAATGCCATGGTTACATTCAAGGTCTTGAGAGATTACAAATATACTCATAAAAGAAAATTCTCCCAAAACCAAAACATTACCTATTCTATAAACTAAAATACAACCATATATATCACTCTACATTAAGCAAACTTTATTTTTATCCAATAATACTGACTAATACTATAATCCATTAAATAAATGTGGGTACTTTTGTCTAATTACATCCTCAAGTTCCCACGAAACTTCTTTTATAACATGGTTTCTCCATAAAATTTTCACCAACTGAATTTCCTTCGTGCACAATTCTTGTGTCTTCCGGTCTAAGATATGTACTGGTGCTTCCTTATAGGCTAGTGAATTTCTAAACTCTATTTCTATATAACTAATTATGTGGGATGGGTCTGGGACGTATTTTATCAGCATGGCTACATGGAATACGTCGTCCATTTTAGACAAAGCTGGTGGCAAAGCTAGCCTATAGGCAACTGAACCTACTCTCTCTAGTATCTCAAAAGGGCCAATATACCTAGGGCTCAGCTTTCCCTTCTTCCCAAATCTCATAACCCCTCTCAAAGGAGCCACCTTCAAGATTACCTAATCCCCTATGTCAAATTCTAATTCCTGACAGCAAGTGTCTGCGTAGTTTTTCTGTCGACTTTGAGCTGTACCGATTTTTTCCTTAATTGGTTGAACTCTCTCATATGCCTACTGTACCATCTCTGGACCCAAAACTTGCCTCTCGCCTACTTCATTCCAGAAAAGAGGTGAATGGCTCCTTCTACCATACAGTGCCTTATAAGGTGCCATGTCGATGTTGGCCTGATTGCTGTTTTTGTAAACAAACTCAACCAACGGCATAAGCTGGGTCCAGCTACCCCCAAAATCTAGCACGCATGCACGAAGCATACCCTCTAATATCTAGATCATCCTCTCAGTCTGACCATCTATCTGAGGGTGAAAAGCAGTGTTGAATGCTAACTGTTTTCCCATAGCCTCCTAAAAGCTTTTCCAAAATCATGAAGTAAACCGAGGATCTCAGTTTGAGACTATAGATACCGGTATACCATGGACGCAAACTATTTCTTGAACATATATTTGTGCCAATCGGTCCATGGAATAGTCGACTTTAATAGGGATGAAGTGAGCAGTCTTCTTCAGACGATCAACGATCACCCAAATAGTATTCAACCCCTATCGCATTGGTGGCAGCCCAGTAATAAAATCCATAGAGACGTGGTCTTATTTCCACTTTGGGATGAAGAGTGGCTGCAACTACCCTACAAGTCTCTGGTGCTCAACCTTTATCTACTAGCACGTTAAGCACTACTTTACAAATTTAGCAATATTCTTCTTCATGCCACTCCACCAAAAGGATTCCCATAGATCCCGATACATTTTAGTACTTCCTGGATGTATGGTGTATAGGGATCTGTGAGCTACCTCCAATATAGTTCTTCTGATCTTGGCATCTGTAGGAACACATAGTCTAATACGGAACCGCAAGGCTCTGTCACCAGATATGCTGAAATCCTCCTCCTGTCCATTTTGCACTTTCTCTATCAACTCCTCTAACTCTGGATCAAAATTTTGGCCAACTTTAATCCTTTCTTGCAACGTAGGCTGAATCACAAAGTTAGCAATGAATGATTGGTGATAATCCTCTATCAGCTCCATGCCTAATCTCTTAAATTCCATTAGAATAGAGTGCTGAATTTCCATTGCTGATAATACTGTTCCCACTTTTGGCTTAATGCATTAGCCACCACGTTTGCTTTTCTTGGATGGTAGCCAATAGTGTATTCATAGTCTTTAATAAGTTCCAGCCACCTTCTTTGCCTCATATTCAGTTCTTTCTGAGTGAAGAAATATTTTAAACTTTTCTAGTTCGTAAAGATTTCATATTTTCCTCCATACATATAATGCCTCCAAATCTTGAGAGCATACACCAGTGCAACTAACTCCAAATCATGCACATGATGGTTTTTCTCATATTCTGTAAGTTGCCTAGAAGCATATGCGATAACCCTGCCATGCTGCATTAATACGCACCCAAGTCCCTTCAAGGACGCGTCACTATATATAACAAACTCATCCTCTCCTAATAGAATAACTAACACTGGGGCAATGATCAACCTCTGTTTCAATTCCTGAAAGCTTTGTTCACAGTCATCGGTCAATTCAAACCTCACATTTTTCCTCATGAGTCACATTAATGGACCCGATAATCTGGAGAAACCGTTAACAAAGCATTGGTAGTAGCTTGCCAAACCTAAAAAACTTCTAACCTTTTGGACATTCCCTGGTCTCACCCAACTCACCAATATCTCTATCTTACTCGGGTCAATTGATATGTCATCCCCAGAGATCACATGGCTGAGAAAAAAAACCTGCCTCAGCCATAATTCACATTTCTTGAATTTTGGGTACAACTTTCTTTCTTTCAATGTTTGCAACACCAGTCTCAAATGATGCTTGTGCTTCTAAAAAATCCTCGAGTATACTAGTATATCATCAATGAATACAACAACAAACTGGTTCAAGTACTGATGAAACACCCGATTCATTAAATCCATAAATACTACTGGCATGTTGGTCAACCCAAATGGCATCACTAGAAACTTGTAATGCCTATATCTAGTTCGGAGTGCCATTTTTGAAATGTCTTCTGCCCTAACTTTTACTTGATGGTAACTTGATCGAAGGTCAATTTTAGAATAGACCTCGGTCCCCTAGAGCTGATCAAACAAATGGTCAATCCTGGGAAGAGGATACATATTCTTGTCTGTCAGTTTATTTATTTTTCAATAATCTGTACACATCCTCATGGTCCCATCTTTCTTGTTTATGAATAAAACTAGTGCTCCCCAAGGCGACACACTCGGCCTAATAAATCCTTTATCTAGCAATTCTTGCAACTAATCTTTTAGTTCCTTTAACTCGACTGGAGCCATTCAGTAAGGTGCTTTAGATACCAGTGCCGACCCCGGTAGAAGATCCATGGTAAATTCAACTTCACGGTTTGGTGGTCAACCAGGTAATTCTTTTAGGAAAACGTCTGAAAATTCTTTCACCATAGGAATATCTACTTGTTTTAGTTCTTCTTTTGGCAATTCTTTTATGTAGGCAACAAATCTCTAGCAACCATCTTGAATCAGTTTCCTCACCTGAATAGCTGACACAAGCTATGGAGAAGCGTGCACACGTGAACCAAGAAATCTGTATTCTTGCTCACCAGGAGGTCTGAAAATCACTTTTTTCAAATGACAATCAATATTGGCATGATTAACAGCCTACCAATCCATACCTAAAATTATATCAAACTCTTGCATATCTAATATCACAAGATCAGATGACAATACTTTTCCTTGAATGGCCACTAGAAAATCCCTAAGTACCTTCCTATACTTCACAACTAATCTAGTCGGCGTACCTATAGCCAATTCAACATCTAACAACCGTGCCTCATACCCAGTCAATTTAGCATATCCTGACGAAATAAAAGAATGGGTGGCACCTGTATTAAATAAAACATGGCTTTATACGAAAAAGCGGTAAAGGCATTTGTAACTACATCTTTAACTGCCTCGGCGTCACCCGACGTCAATGCATAGACCCTTGCCAGTGCAATATACCTCTACTAGCTTCCATGGGGCGCCTAATAACCACCCCGAAACGGTCTGGGAGCTGGTGCCTAGGCCAGCAATCCCTGACACAACCAAGACTTGTGCCTGAGTCTCCCACAACGATAGCAGACGTCCTCTCCCATCCTATATTCACCTAGATGCTTTTGGCCACATCTAAGACAAATAGGAATAGTCCGTCCACCCTGAGGACCACTGCGCCCCATCATCCGTCCCTGACTACGTCCATATCGGTCTCCTCTCCATGGCCCCCGACTAGAACTTGCCTTGAAATCTTGAGGCGTGGGCCTCTTCCTCTGACTTTGAGCTATAGCACCCCTTAGCATGCCGCTCTTGATAACGGAAGCTCTGTCCACCACCTCAGCAAATGATCGATGACTTGCTCGAATAAATTCTACCTCAGACCTTCCGTAAATTTCCTTACTTTTTTTTCCTCATCTGGTGCCAAGTGTGGGGAAAATCAAGATAACTCAATAAACCGTGCTGCATACTATGATACTGTCATATGCCCTAGAGCTAAATGCAGGAATTCTACTGCCTTCGTGCTCCGAACGATAGCAAGAAAATATCTCTTGAAGAATAGTTCCTTGAATCAACTCCACGTCTCTGGCATTGGATCACGCATCTATTCCTTAATCAATCGCATTGATCTCCACCAGTGTTTTGCCTCTCCTGTCAGTTTAAACAACACCAATGACCCTTTCTGTTCATCTATACATGAAAACATCACCAAAATCTCCTTAATGTCTTGAACCCAATTTTCAGCCACAACTGGGTCAGCTCCTCCAGTAAAAGATGGGGGTTTCATCCATGTAAACTACTCGATCATGAAGTCACGCTCCCCTAAATTCCTAGCCATCTTAGCCATCACCTATTGGGTGATGCTACACAACATTGCATCTGTATCTCCACCTTCCATATTGGAGGGTCCTGGTCTATCACCTCCAAAATTCATACCATTGCTCCCTAGGTCCATCCTGAAAATACAAAGAACACCATTTAGGGATTCTATCTCCTGTACAAATCTAATTTTTTTCATTCAAATAAAGCTTCAGATTCACTATTAACTATACCCCCTATTTCTAACTCAAAATCCAATCTTGCAACCTAGACACATGACTCATTAATAGTTTACTATGGCTTTCCTAAAATCGTCACCTTGGGAAAGACACATAAACCATCACGAAAAATCCTATACCAGACCACATAACAAAACCTCAAATCCTTTTCCTATAGTCTGGTATTGTTCCCGCTGCACTCTAGGGTCTACAGAACCTAGTAACCTAGGCTCTAATACCAAACTGTAACAACCTACTTTTTCAAGCCATTTTTTTTTTCTACTTAAACATATATAGCAAATCTCCCTGTATTATCTGCTAAAAACATCTTAATCCCCAAGGGAGTACTGAGGAAACTCCGTACATAATACATTCCTAAGCAACGGTAAACATAAAACTATAAACAATATATTTACAATACTAGAAATCTAAAAAGTCCCAAAATATACATCACAAAATACCCAATGAAATCTATAAAAAATTTGGGATCTACCCAAACAACCAACACCTAGGAAACACTCACCCTTCACAAAAGGCAGCGCAAGAACCTCTCTATTTGCAAGCCTAATCTGCTCGCCTAACTGGATCACCTGAAAAATGTTAAGTCACTGGGATGAGATGACGCTCAGTAAGAGAAGATATCCTATCACTAGTGTGTGACAATTGAGTTCGCATTTAATATTCTGATATAATATTGAAACTGTAAAACTGATAGTCTAGTATACTGTATAGATTACATTTATTATAGTTTAAAATACAACTGTATGTTTGAGTTTTCTAGTTACACATAATTCTAATAATATAATGAAACTTCTGCTACACTGTAAATTTGTATATATATATATATATATATATATATATAAATAATTGTGATAGTACCCCGGGAAATGAATGACATGATTTAACCCCTCATGATAGGGTTGTGCGGCCCATAGGTGGGACTTAACTCTAGTTGGCCTACCTCTACTGTCTGAATCTGACTGAATATTTCCTCAGGGTCTGATACTATTTACTACTGATATATATAATTATCTCGTTGTTTTATCATGATTTCAAAATAATCATAACACTGTAAATCTAATCTGAAATACTATATTATCTATTTAAAATAACTGTAATATATGACTGAAATAACTGTAATATCTGACTGAGTAATCTATAATGTCTGAGTCTTATGGTTTTGGAAATCATGGAATTCTGAAAAATACTATAAATCATATTTTATGAAAACTACATATTGATATCTTGTGCTAATATATTGTATAACATGATTTATGTATAATTGCATAAATACCATACTAAACTGCAATGAACCCATGCCACACTATTGAGTAATTAAAATCTCATGCTTTAAAATCTGTATCTTCTAACATAATAATAACATTCTGGAAAATTGATTAATAAGGTGTTCGCCGGTGGTCTCCTCTTCAGTGAAGCCACATTTGTCCTCGTGACTCCGATGTTCCTGAACAACTTGTTCAGAATGCCCCCATATGGCATTATCACTTGGTGGCCAATTGTCTTGGCCATCATCCAAAGGATTATCAAACTGGGCAGGTCCAACTTCTTCCAAGCGAATAGACACCACATGATAAAGCGGTCTAAAAATGATATGTGCACTCTAGATCTCGCCTTGGGCAGGACATTATAGGTGATCTGGTGGTGCACTATCTTAGCCTCTAAGGTGAACTGTCTATACTGTGGAGGGTGGTTTTGGCTAGCAGTGCTAGGCTCAGATAGGGTCAGGTTTGCGAATGAAGTGATCGTGAATTCCTGTTCAAATATCCAAGAGTTTACCACATCGGGGCACTCAAAGTCCCCACGGTCAATGTCGAGGACATCAGAGATATATTGTGCGTCAAAACGCACATCTGTCCTCAGAACACGGGAGAAGTACCCGTTTTCGTCATTGCCCAAGTTGGCATAGAACATCCTAACAAAATTCGGGTAATGACCCCCAGGCTGGTAGGAGATAAAGGATCTCCACCCCTGATACTCAAACATATCCACAATGTTTCTAAAATGTTGATTCATGAATTCAAAATTGAGTATCTTACCTAGTATAGCTTCCTTGGGATGGAACTCTTGTATATACTGAACTTTACACCTCTCTAATAGAAAATACTCATCCTCCACGTGAGCAATATCGTGAACTTCGATGTGTGCCATGGCAATGAAAGATATGAGGCTTGGAAACTAGGTTTGCTAGGAAATGGTGAAGGATCTCTCAAGATTTCTCGTGCAAATGAGCTGAAAATGAGAAAATCATATATATATCGCAGCTCGGTCGACTAGAAACCAATACGGTCGACCGATGCTTGAAATTCCCCAGATACCAACATAGTTCGGTCGAACGAGGAGAAAATGAACTAGGATGGTCAGTCAACCAAAAGGTTGTTCTGTCCAAGATTTGGTCGACTAGGGGAAAACCGAAAGGTTCGGTCGACCGTGGGAATGTGTCCACTATGGTTTAGTTGACCGTAAGGGTCAAAGTCAACATGGTTCTGGTCGACCAGGGCATTTTATAACAGCCATGCTCAGTCGACCGAGCATAGTGTATTTTCCAAATTTTGCCTGATTTTTTATCCAAAGTTCTCCCTAAGGTCGAAATTTGATATATTACAATATAGATATGATTCTTAGGGGTTCTTGGTGAAGAAATATTGCTCAAATGAAGTGCGTACCAAGAATTGACTTACTGACCTAGTTTGGGCTCCGAGCACAAAGGAGTATGAGACTTTCCTAAAATTGTGCTCTGTAGTGATTGGAGAGTATCCTATAGAAATGATGACATAGAGGAGCAAGGATGAGAACCAAGAAATGAGTGAAAAGCTCACCGAGTATGATTGTGGTTTGGTGAGGACTTCCTATGGATGGAATAAACCAGGATTAAAGGATTTGCAACTTACATTTAAAGGGACCAATTCCCTAGGAGGCACCTCTAATTTGGTTATAGCTATGAGAATCACCCAATATGCATTAGTCATTTATGATCAATGGTGCTTTAAGCCTAAAGTGATATTTTGATTTTGATTTAGGCTTTTCATGTTTAAAAGTGAGTTTAGGGTATAGTGATGTGAGATATAAGATGGAACCCTAAAACTCAATTTTGTGCAATGGAAAACTGCTACTTAACTTTATGTTTTTCATGTCGGCATGGGTTAAACAGTTAGAACTAAATACCGAGCGTACATGCCATGTCCATTTGGAAGTGGATAAATGTTCTTAGTATAACAAGATAGCTTAGTGAGATTGTATACTAAGAATTTCATTTTAATCATCAATCACTTCCTAATCCTACAGTCGTCACAACCCCTAAACCTAGGAACAAAGGAACGATAATAAGAATGCATTTTCAGTTTGAATTTGTTTTTCCCTAAGTCCTACGGGGTTTGCTTCGCTAATTATCCATTTCATTTCCTTTTCTAGTCCTCTGGCACTTCTAAATAAGCAATTAAACCACGTATGCCACATAGTTTTCCAAAATAAGAAAGTATAAAATATACGTAAGGAATTGTGCTTATTTATTCCAATTTTCTTCAGTGAGGCTAGACTATTGGTTCTATGTAAGCAACCTGAACCCTTTTTGAAATGATTTTTCTTTTCAGGTCCAAAGGATTTATTATGATTATTCTTATCATTCTTAGCTTTGAGTGTAGATCTAGAATAATCATCTATTTCTTTATTTAAGCATGCAATTTTCAATATTTTCTCAATCTTTTTATTTTCAAGAATAACATGATAACTTTCTAATCCTATTAATTGTTTTTCTATTCTTTTTTCTCATTCTTCAAAAATATTTTATGCTTAGATGCTCTAACTAGAAGCTTGTGCATTTTTAGTAAAGTATTTTCTAGTTTTTCATGTGACAACATGCTTTTAACATTCAATTCAGTACATGATTCAATACAAGAATTAACACAATAGTTTTCATATGAATCATTGCATGCATGTTCAACTAGACTATCACAAATATTCTTAGATGATTCAGCATTTGAAACAACACATGATTTTGCATGAGAATCATCATAGTAAATATCATATGAGCAAACAGATGATTCATCACAAGATTTTTCATGGTAAACATCGTATGAACCATTTACAGTATTATCAACATATGATTCAGTATATGACTCAACATAGCATTCATCACAAAAACCATCAAACAAGCTAGAGTGAGAATCATATACCTCATCGTTGATTTCAAGCATATGATTTAGAGGAGTTATTGTCTCCTTTTCCTGGGACTCTCCATATTTCTTTTTCTAGTTCATCCTAGATTTCCTGTGCAGTTTGACATGCTACAAACTCAACAAAAATATCAAAATCTAGCGCAAGATATAACATGTCCATGGCATTAGAACTAATCATATTAAAATCATTCTCATTTATTTGTGCACATCTTTCTTTAGCAGTCACAAGCCAGACCCTCCAGTCCATAGATTTCAAAAATATGGTCATTCTAACTTTCCACATGGTGTAGTCGACACCACAAAATAATGGAGGACTAGAACTGTCCCTCACTGAATGGGGATACACCAATGTGAGCCATTGTGATATTTTTGTGAAAACATTTAAGTCAAGTGCAATGAGGCTTTGATACCAATTGTTAGAATTGGTGTATTCCCAATAGGTGGGGGGGGGGTGTGAATTGGAATTTTAAACTTTTCTCCTAGGTTGAACTAGATGTTGGCAAAAGTATAACAACCTAGGGTCTTTCTATTCAGTTCCAAGTACGCTGATAAATATAATATGCGGAAATTTAAATCAAGTGCATCATTCTCATAAAAACATACACGTGCAGTAAATATAAAGTGTGACAATTTGTACAAACACACGATATGTTATCGGGGTTCGGCCAACTATGCCTACGTCCTCACCTCTAGCTCGCAAGCCCGAGGATTCCACTAAAGGCTCACTTAAGGGTGGAGTGGCACCGTTTACAACCAGGTCAAATTAACATAGGGCTAACCGCAACCTTAACCAAGTCAATTAGCGGGGCTGACCTCAACCTACACGCCTTAACAGGATGACGCACCTTGCTTTCCTAATCGGGTCTAAGCCAATCCGGGACTATTCCAAGGCTAGTCTCCCTCTTCAAGCCCATGCATGGAAATACAACAAGTGTTTATTTAAGATACAACCAAATGGTATAATGAGTATGCTTTCAAGTAAAGCAGATGTGTACCCAGATACGCACAATCACATACACTATAATATGATTTAATATGTAAGCTCAGTGTGATCTAGATAGTTAAACTCTCAAAGGTATTTTCTATTAGTGTAATGCGTACGTGAGAGTGTCAAACAAGCAATCTTTGTATCACAAGATATTTAGCCAATAAGTTCACACAAAGATGTCAAGTCTTAAGTATTTCAATCAACAGGGTGTCTCAAGCATGTAAGTATCAAATGATGTATATGCTTAGTTTGCAAAAGATGTGTAATCTTTGTATTCAGCAAATAATATATGAGTAAGTGAATATTGTAACAAAGATCACTATCATACAAACAAATATCTCTTCAAATATTTTTCAAGATAAAAGCACAATAGATATTTGGAAGTGTTTGAAAAGTTTTTGCTATCCAAAAACAAATACAAACTACTCAAGATATTGCAATGACTATGCAATACTCAGAAGTTATATATATAAGTCTTCTTAGGAGAGACTTATTAACAAAGTCCCCTAAGAATACTTAGGTTTAGCTCTCAAGAAAATTATACGAAGCAACTAGAGCAAGGAGAGCAAACCTATGAAAACAAACACTTAATCCACTTACGAATGATGTAGGCACTAATAGATAGTAAGCATGAGTGAATGAGGCTAAAAAATTAGTATAGGCTTTTGGATTTTCAGAGAGTTCTCCCCTAATCAAAGTGGTTAATCCATACTTCATTTTCACAAATGATCTCAAATATATAAGCATGGGAGAAAATATGACCGTTGGGGACCTATTGGGTATTATTAGGAAAGTTTAATGATGTTTAAAGCATTTTAACCCTATTTAAAAAATATTTAACTACAGTAAAAATCAGGGCAATGGTCGACCATAAATGTTTTGGTCGACCAAGTCTCATATGGTTCGGTCGACTAGGGGAATTTTGAATTGAGGGCTCGGTCGACCAGGAGAGGGCGATTTCTCAATTTTCTGAGGTTCGGTCGACTAGGAGAGGGTGATTTCTCAATTTTTTGAGGTTCGGTCGACCAAGCCATTTTGAACTGGCTGGTTCGGTTGACTAGAACACTGGGATTTCTCCCAAGGACCCTCGGTCGACCAAGTAGTTGGAGTTCATTTTTGTCTCGGTCGACCAGATGGTCAAATATTTGACCCCAGGGGGTTTCGGTCGACTAGGGCTTTTTGAACTACCTAGTTCAGTCGACCAGGGCCTTGGTCAACTGTTGACCTAGGCCTAGTTCGGTCGACTAGGGTAGAATGAACTGCCTCGTTCGGTCGACCGAAAGTGCACCAAGTGTGCATTTCGGTCTCGTTTTGAGACATTCAAACCCTAATGAGGTACCTAACAAACATATGTGCAAATGTGTGTGTCCTAGGGTCATTTATGTCTAAAATTAAGACATCGAAAAAGTTCAGTGTTGGTTGACCGAAGGGAAAATCCTAAGGTCTTTCTAAGGTCATTTCTCATTTAGGGCTTGTTTTGAGCTTACGTATTAATATGCATGTGATGTCTGTGAGTTTATTACAAACCAAAGACCTATTTACTATTACAGACTCTTTGCATTTGAATTAAATACAATACAATCGATAAATGGGTCTTCAGCTTCAGTTCCTCTTTGTGCACATCGCGATCTTAACAATTTTGGTTCCTACACAAAACCTCAAGCACTCATAAGATACAAAGAGTATTTGTCATAATCAAAGCCGGGCGTGACCGATAAGATCAACACTATATATATCCCCTTTTAAAATTCTTTTGCCTTCTCTCTTGTTTATTATTTAATTCCAATAATTATGTGGGTTATTACACGTTAAGTGAGTAATAGTGGTAATCCTTGGGTTTGCGAGTTGAGGCGGGGATGTAGGCACTATTTTCGAACCTCGATAACATATCCAATTTTATTTTTTACTTTACTCACTTTTTTGTGCATGCTTGGTTGATTTAATTGTGTAATTTAAATTACAACTGCATTTATTGGCTGTCTTTGTTATTTGCTCTAGATTGACCTTAGGATTGTGAAATACTGGTGCTAGCTAATTGACCTAAGGGAGAAATTTTTAAATCTCCAATTCACCCCCCTCTTGGGATTGCACCAAAGTCAACAATTGGTATTAGAGCCGAGTTGTAGCATATCCTAATGAGTAGTTGCATAAAGGTCAATGACTCGTTTTGGTGTATTTTAGTTTTACAAGGGTTATTCCCTGTCAAGGCCTCAGTTGTTCTGTGGTGTAGATTTCTCTGCCTGTAAACAAAGAACGACTATTTTTATTCAAGGTCTAGATTGGAGGACTTGGAAAGTAATTGAGTAAGGGAACTATATCCCATTAAAAACTATATGTAATAAAGAGGTTCCCAAACTTTATGATGAAATGAATGGGCATGACTTGAGTTTATTAAAAATTAATTCTTGTGCCATGCATATCTTATATTGTGCTTTAGACACTAACATTTTCAGAGAAGTCATGGCTTGTCAATGTGCCAAAGAGATATGGGAAGTGCTTGAAAAGCGATATGGAGAGAGCGATAAAAAGGAGTCTACTACTCCAGAAGCATCGAGCTCAAATGTTCAAGGAGAAAATCAGTGTTTTATTGCCTTAGTGAATGAGGAGGTAAATCCCTCTCCTTCTACCTCATTGAATGATTCATGAGATAATTCTTGTGATATATCTAACACTGAATCATGTGATAGTTCTAGTAGTGAAAGCATGCCTACTTATGAGAAATTGCAAGATGAATATATTAGATTTCATAAGTCTCTTGCTAAAATTAACAAACAATATATGTCATTGAAAGACAAGAATGAGACTTTATTGAAAGATCTAGAATCTAAAATTCTTGTTGTAAAATAAAAGGATTTGAAAATCATAAGATTAGATAACAACAATACAATGTTGAATAAAGAGCTAAAAGGTTTAAGGTCCAACGTCTCTGTTGAAAATAAAAAGAATCTTCAAATCTCTGAACATGAGAGTAAGGCAAACACCACACCAAAGAATTTGTAAAATTGCAAAGTGTTTGCAAGGGCTTAAAATATTTAAAAATTCAAGGCCTAGAAAGAAAATTAGAAGACCAAGCTAAGATCATCTACAAAGTCACTAAGGCCTAAGAAAACTTTGAAAAATTATTAGGCGCTCAAAAGATGACCTTGGACAAAGAAGGTATAGGTTTTAATGGCATTGAAGATAGGAAGAAAAAGAACCTATACATGGGGTACTTTGTGAGAGCATCTAAATATTATGCCAATACCTCCTCCGGTCCATATGATCACACCGCTTGCGTTTTATGCAAAAAAGAAGGGCCATATCAAATTTAATTGCCCATTCAAAAGAATGTATGAAACCTAAACAAGTGTGGAGATTCAAAGAAACGCCGAGTCTTAAACCTCCAAAGCTTAAAGAAATATGGGAACCAAAGAGAATCCAAATGACTCCATCTTAGGTCCTAGGCTCAAGAACTTTATCGTGCTCTTCACTTGCTTCAAAAGAAAAATAAATTTATGGAAGGGATATTATTTGAATTTTATGGTAAAAAACATCGAAAGGAAAAATTTGTCTTCAACTGCTAAAACTAAATGCCTAATTTTGACTTAGATATGAAAATCTAAAATTTAGAATATTTGTCCATTGCATTAGCTTGAGTTTTGGGAAAAGAATACTGCACTGTATATTTTTTTATCCTAAAATGGAGCCATAGTGATTTAATCTATCCGAAAGGCTTATTCAAGATAAATTCACATTCTAATATTGCTAGCTTTCGACACGCTTAGAATAAACACCCTTAGAGGAGAGTAGACAAATATCAAAGCAAAGGTGGGTTCTCGTCATAAGCTCTTGAATTTAAATCAAATCAATTAGTGCATCTGAATGGTGTAGAATGACTAAAATGATTGCACTAGGCTTTTATCTAATAGAAGGCACAAATCTCAAGAAAATTTATGTACAAGGAATTAAATTGGAAGCCATTCGAATCTGTGTATCTCTCAAAATTCAAAGCTAAATTTAATTTTGAGAGCATATGATAATATGATTTGGCTGCATAATTAAGGGGGAGTAGCAGTGTGTTAAAACCTATCTAATAAACTCTTTATTGTGTTGTATCTTTGATTTGTTTATTGGATGCCTTATGAGAATTGCAACACTCTATCCATTTGTGCTGAAAGATTTATTTTTATCTGATGGATGGTTATTCATGTCCATGATCTACTTTGAGCCATACAGGATTGCATGCTTGTCCTAAATGCCATCTGCATGGTTGATGCATATTCGTGAAGTGCATGTTAGTAAACAACTATGGCTTTGCATGATTGAGATTGAATGATCACATATAGACTCACAAGCTAGTTAGTTAATGAAGATCATCACTTCATAAGATTGGTCTAAAATTCCAAATTCTTCGCATGTTAAAAGAATCATTTGCATGAATTTTGAGTAATGCCCTGATTGGCCATCAATTGCTCAGTGAAAATGTAATATGCAATGACCTTGTGCTAAATACTTATAATTTGCTGTATAATGAGCTCCTGTGTGTTGAATGATTATAAAGAATGAAAGCATGATAGCTTACTAATTGAACGTCATTCTTAACTAAAATGCATATATGTGTGTGGTTAAGAATATACAAGGAAGTCAAAGTTCATTTTTTTTTTGCTTGTTTTAAGTCTTGATATTCTTGTAAAATCCATGAGCATCACATCCCATTTTTTTGGAAATATGAAATGATATGAATTGGTCTTGGATTCTATGAACTTTACATGTCCTTAACATTGGCATTCTAATGCATATGAGTTCTAAAGGAATAAACTTGTTGGATGAATATAAATGGATTAATCCTATATTCATTAAAAGCGTTTAAAGGATTCAAGTCTATTTGCTTGTATGATTTTGTGTTTAGGAATATCTTCCTTGATAGGTATTAGCATTTGTCTGCATCTAAGCTAGCATTCAAATTGAAAGGGGGAGTTTTTGTGTTAAAATTCTATCTCTTCTAGCTCACCAAAAATTTTAGCTTAGATCTATATGAGTTTATTAGGGTATGATTATTTAAGCATAATGATTGTCTTGAAAATATTAAATGGAAGAATATTACTTGCCCCAAAGTCTTTTTCTTAAGACATAATGCATAATAGAGAAGTTATCCAGAAAACTGAAGAAGTGCATTAATTCAAGGGGAGTCACTTAACTTAGAAAACTACGGCTCTGAAATAATAAAGAATATCTCACATCAATTATTAATATACCTTATCTTTTGTGAGATCATTTGATGTAATTCATCTTGTACTGCATATCTTTACTATCCTTTGGATGTTGTAAGAAATATACTTCTTATATAATATGCTTTGATCTCTACTAGACTGGTTGAGTTACTTCATGTGGAGTATAGTAATCTAATTGTTGAAGTCTATTAGGTCATTGATTTTTGGGAAATGCTCTATTTTCAAATGGCATACTGCTGAATTTTTTTTTTTTTAAATCTTCCCAAGAGTTCTTTATCTGATTAGCTATACCCTGTGCTTACCTTCCTATATTAGCCCCTTCTTGCTGATGTCAAAGGGGGAGTAGTATAGTATTACAAAATTGGGAAAGGAAACCACATCGTATATGTATATGCTTGCCCTTTGTTGCTAAATTTAAACCGTATGCATATTCTCAAGGGGAGCCTATTAGGCTTTTCCCACTTTTTCTTATTATATTTGTCATCATAAAAAAAGGGGAGAATGTTAAATCTACAAGTCCTTCCCATTTTGATTATGACAAATCCAATAGTTCTCACCTGTGCACTGAGCTTATGAATAGGAACTTACTCTTAGCACGGACGAATGGTGAGGGAGCAAGGAAGCCATAAGGACCACAATGATCACATCAACCATGGCATTGGAAGAGCAAAGAGGTCGAAGCACCATATGGAGATGAAGACCATCTATTTACTATTTAATTTATTTGGGTCTGTAATTTTATATGGTCTATAATGATTAATGCATTGCATGCATTATAGGATCGATAAGCTCAATGACCATAGATTGACTTTAGGTCCCTAAACATCACATGAAAAGTCCCCCATAACTTAAAAGTTATACCCATATGAACAGGGGTGACTTCTGATAAAAAAATTAGGACCATAGATGAACATTGATAAGGCCTCGGTCGACTAAACCTTTGTAGTGTAATTAATTCGGTCGACCAAACTATACGAAAGTCAACAGTTTGACTCCGCACGGTCGACTGAACAATTTTTGAACAAGTCATCAATAATGGACCGAAATGACACGTGCCTGACACCCTGTACAATTTGGTCGACCGAATTTTTAGTGCATTTGGCCACGGTTGGCTGAACTTAATAAGTAGTTGACCGTCTCCTCTTTCGGTCGACCAAACCTTGAATTTCTCAAAATCGCTCACACTATGGTCAACCATATTCATAGTTGGAAAATTCCACAGTCGATTGAAGCTCTTAAAGTGGTCAACTGAACCCTTATTATGGTTGACCGAACCTCTTGGGTTCTCTAATTTTTACCGACGTAAAACCGAGGTTATTTTTAATTAACCATACTTAAAATTTTCCAAAAATACCAAATGAGTCCCAAACGGTTATATTTTTTGGTGTGTCTATAAATACTCCCTCATTTGGTTTGATTAGCATGGATTAGCAAACATCATTAGCAAAATATTCTCTGAAATTTCAATTTCCCATTTCTCCTACACAAGCTTAAAAACCCTACTCTTACTCATTCCTATTGCAAAATATATCTTGTGAGAGTTCCTTGAGATTATCCCCATAAGCTTACACTCTCATTGATTGTGCTTAATTGAGATTGATTTTTCTTGAGAGTGAGCTTCGAGTTTTCCCTTTTGATTTAACTCATAAGTCTTCTTTAGGAAAACTATTTAGAGCTTATGAGTCTTGCATTACTGTTGCAAAACTCAAGAGCTTGTTTTTGTGTTTTCTTGTGAAAAATATTTTTGGAAACCTAAAATCCAAATATCTTTTGTGGTTGATTTTTGAGAAAAAAAAAATTTGAGATATTTGTTTGTGTGCTTAAGATCTTTGATATTGCACTGTGAGGTTGATATAGATATCTTGATTCAAAGATCCACACATACTCTCACATATTGCTTGATAGATAGACATTGTCTTAAGAGTAGTCACATTAAACTTCATTGAGCTTATCATTCCCATTATATTGAAGTGCATTGATTGATATTGGTACAAATCTGCTTGTTGGAGAAGAACATAGTTTGTACACAAAATTGTATTTTGAATTGGCTGTATTCTAGGCGTGGCCTGAGGGGGTTTGATCTAACCCGTAAGGATCGGTAAGGAAGGAGAGTTTGTAAAGGTTGAGATCAGTCCTGGAAATTTGACCTAGTTGTAAACGGTGCTGCTCCACCCGTTAAGTGAGTAATAGTGGTAATCCTCGGGCTTGCGAGCTGAGGCGGGGACGTAGGCACTGTTGCCAAACCTCGATAACATATCTAGTGTTATTTTTTACTTTACTCGCTTTTCTATGCATGCTTGGTTAATTTAATTGTGTAATTTAAATTATAGCCACATTTATTGGTTTACCTTATTATATTCTCTAGATTGACCTTAGGATTGTGAAGTACTGGTGCTGGCTAATTGACCTAGGAAAGAAATTTTTAAATCTCCAATTCACCCCTCTCTTGGGATTGCACCAAAGTCAATACATGAACTTCCTTCTTCAAATGTGACAAGGCTCCATTCTGCCAACAACTTAGATTTTTCAACCCAAATTTTTATTCTTAGTCTGAAGAGAACATCACTAAAATGCCAATTGTTTTAACTAATGTAGAATATTTTTCTCTTGACATAAACCCCACTCTGCTTATGATCTCCACTATTATGCTACACCTGTTCATCTTGAAAATTATGAGTTTTCCACAAATTTTCTGATCTTGATGGGACTAATTTTTTTTTTAAGAGAAACCATTTTAAATTTAAATGAAAATAAATATGCATTATAACCTCATCTAAGGATGGAACAAACATGCACAAATCAATTAATTCACCAGGTTTCTGTCCAGGAGCGTTACCAACATTTTGATGTCGTGTACCTTCAATGTCAACCTAGTAAACAAGTTAATGGACATTCAACTTTAGATTTTCCCTTTGATGAACCGAGCTTGCAAATATTGTTTACCCATTGTACCCTTTTTTTGTATTGTGCTACTATAAATCTGATGCCCTCCTTAAATGAGGCTTTCCTCAATCCAGGTCTTGCAACCCCATTTCAACCCTTGGAAATTAAGGTTAAAAAAATCCCTTCTCGAAATAACATTTATGCCTTTAATCTTGCAAGATATTGATCGAACTTGTTATTTGAACAAACTGCCTACGTTCCTTATTAAAATAAGGTCATAACATAGTTTAGACTCAACATTGAGTCTAACAATTCATTTGAGACGACGGTATGTGTCAATCTAGTCAGGACTTTCATTTGGACCGTAATATAGGCTCGGGGTATTAGCTAAAGAAGAAAAGGATTTGATCAATTTTGTCGAGGGTTATATTTGACCAAGGACCACCTACAAAACATGCCCTGTATTTTTTCATTTTTCTTTTTAACTTCATCTTATGTCTTTTTTTTTCTTGCGAAGGGGACTAGTTCATTCATCTTTTAGGATTTCCTTAGGGCTTCATGTTAATCTTTTTGCCATTGCTCCAATGTGGGGGATGATCCTTGGATGGTGTACGAAAGAAATGTTTTAGGCTCAACAAGGTTATCAAGGGATTTCTTCTTTGATTTTCCTTTTAGGTAGCAGGAAAATGGTCTGCCATCCTTTTGGCCAATAATTTTTGCCTCAAATGAATTATCAAACACTAAAGGACCCAAACCTAGGTTAAAACTTTTGAAATATTGACTTTAAGAAAGAGATGGTTTGAATTCAGGCCCAAATGGGTTAATAAATGGTAACTCATTGTTGAGTTCTTTTAGGTACATTGGTCGGCCAAAGAGGGTCACCCTTCATTTGATTTAAAATGCAAGTGTAAGCCATTAACCACAATTTGGAAATAAAACATGTAGAAATTTTATTAAGTTCATTCAAAAGTGCATGATACATTTAGGTAAAATATTTTTTGTACAACATCAGAATTGATAGGGTAAAATAGGTCTTTTCCATCGATGTTAACCAACAACAATGCTCTTCCTAAAAAGGTCTTTTTTCACAACGTATGGTCCTTCATAATTTGAGGTTCATTTTCCTTAGGGATCACTATGGATTGGCAATATCTTTTTCAGGACTAATTCTCTTTGTTGGAACTGGCAAGGAAGCAATTTTTTGTTGAAAGTTTTCATCGTTCTTCTCTGATAAAGTTGTCCGTGAACTAGAGCCGTCAACCTTTTTTCTTCAATGAGATTTAGCTGATCATACTTTGCTTTTATCCATTATGCCTCTATCAACTCTACTTATCTCAAGACTCGTAAGGAGGGTATCTTAATTTCTACTGGGAAGACTGCTTCTATTCCGTAAACTAGTAAGGGGTGGCTCCTGTGGAAGTACAAATGGTGGTCTAGTAGGCCAACAAGGCAAAAGGCAACTTCTCGTGCTAGTATCTGTAAGCATCCATATTTTTTCCTATAATTTTTTTAATGTTTTTGTTAGCTGCCTCCACAGTTCCATTCATCTGAGGTCGATAAAGTGCTGAGTTATGATGCTTGACTTTTAGCTAAGTGCATAACTTTGTTATCACCTCATTGTTCAAATTCTTGATATTGTTTGATATTATCCTTTCCCTTTCCGACATCCCATACATGCAAATTATTTTCCTTTGGATGAAATGATAGTTCACATTCTGAGTAACGCTTGCATAGGAAGCGGCCTCTACCCACTTCATAAAGTAATTGATGGCCACAAAAATGAATCAATGTCCATTACTTTCTTTTGGGGTTATTTTTCAATCACATTTATGCCCTAGGCTAAAAAAGGTCAAGGTGTGGATAGTACCTAGAGTTGAAAAGGTGGAACTTGTGTGCGATCTCCATAAATCTAACATTTATGACATTTCCTTGCATAGTTTATGTAGTCCTTTTCCATAGTCATCTAGTAATATCTGCACTTGAGAATTTTTTGAGCCAATGAATGACCACCAATGTAACACCCCAACCTGGGTTTGTCAGGGAGCACTACATCTCTCCTCCTCCACCTAGACCAGAGAATTGGGGGCGGCCTTATCGGACTAATGACTGGCCCCACAGATCAACTCAGTTGAAAGATCAGCAAGATGTGAGCAAGATAGCCTTTGATAATTGAGAGCACTTAAGAGTATGTTGATTGCTGAAAATATTTCTTGCTATGAAAATATTTGCCTTGGGGGATATATATAGATTTTAAAAAGTGAACTCCTTGTTCCCCAAGTTTACTTGGAGTGTTTCTTAAGTTTGCACGAAGTTTGGAGCCTAGGAAACCAAAATTTGAAACTTTCCCATATTGTATCTTTTAAAAGCTTTCAAATGGCAGTCACCTATCTTAAAGGGGTCAAGTGCCTGTCATAGTTCAATTTTAAAAGTCAGTGTACTAGCAGGCTCTTGTCCAAATGAGGTCAGTCGCCTTAGTTGACAAGGGCAGGCGCCTATTTGGCTAAGCAAAGGCGTCTATCACCATTCTGTTTGCCAATCTTAAAAAACATAAAAAGGTTAGTTGCACGTTCATTTTAAAACACTTGTTTTTCAAGATTTTTATTTTAAAAACTCTTTTCTCTTGGGACCTTTATAATTTATAACTTTGGAAATTATATTTCAAGGTCTTTAAAAAACGGTTTCTAGGTCTTTGATTGTCCTTAAGGAGCTTTAATGCATTTATATTGACTTTTACTTGAAGTACTTACATAAGACTTCCTTAAGACTCTAAATCCTTCAATTCTTGAAGTCTTCATATATGTCCTTGATTTGAGTCCATCTTGTCTTAAGCTTTAACGTTCTTTGAGCTTCCATGATATTTGTCAAACTTTGAGCTTTCATGGTTATTGTCAAACTTTGAGCTTTGTCACACTTTGGTATGAGCTTTGCTTGAATCACTTGTTTGAATGTTTTCATTGTACTCTTGTGATTACTTGATCTTTGAGCTTTCTAATATTTGATTCCTGAAACATTATCACTTTGAAACATATAAAATTCACTTGATTTGTTTTCATCAAAATAAGAGTCGTGAGCCTCGTTAGGCCAACACTAATCATGAGGAACATGAAGAATATTGAAGAACTGATCAAAGCTCAAATGATTATTGAAAGCTATAAAACATAAGGACTTAGGATGGTTTTACCTTGTTAAGTCTTATGTAAGTACTTCTATTCTCAATATTGAAGTTGAAGCTCTTAGAATTCATTCTAGACTTGGAGACCTATTTTAAAACATAGAAAATATTTTCATGAGGTCTAAAATAAGTTTTCGAAGTTACCAAATCAAGTTTTGGAATTAAAATTTGAAAAACACTAAGTGGCTTAGTGGTCATGCAACTAATGCAACTACTACTAGTGTTAATGAAAGAATAGAACGGGATCAGACGATTGACTTGCTAATGACTGTTCTTATACGCTATTTTAAATAAGCTTAGGCGACTAAATTCGATGTTTTAATTTTATAACAATGTAGATTTTGTTTCTAAATTCAAACGTTTGGGTTTCCAAAGTTGAAGCAAACTTGGGGAAAACGGTAACTATTTTCTCTACCATTAGCTTTGGTGCAACCCCAAGAGGGGTGGGGGGTGAATTGGGTATTTAAAATTTATTGCCTACGTTAACTAGTTTTATCAACAATGTAATACAACCTAGGGTCAGTCTATACAATCAACAAATAAACATACACGTGCAGTAAAGGTAAAGTACGGAAATGTAAAGAACACGCACGATATGTTATCGAGGTTCGGCCAATTGTGCCTACGTCCTCGCCTTGGCCACACTAGCACAATGATTACCACTATAATACTCATTTAAAAGGGTGGAGTGGCACCTATACAAACTAGGTAAATTCAAGGGGCTAACCTCAACCAACACTCCTTAACAGGATGGTGCACCTAACTTTCCTAACCAGGTCTAAGCCAATCTAGGACTATTCCACAAGGTTAGTCTCCCTCTTTAGGCCCACGCCTGGAATACAACCAATGTGAATAAAATGTGTACATAGAAATTCGCTTTTAGATAAGTAGATGTGTGCACAAATACAACTCAATCAATATTACAAGCACGAATGATATGTAAATATGCTCAGTGCTCTAATGTGTGCTAAACATTCAATCAAGTATGATAATTAGTATAGATCTAGAGTGTTTATCAAAGCAAGATTTGAAACATAATATGTAGATAACACAAGATCATATCAGGGTTTCATATATGCTAAGAAAGTTGAATCAAACAAACTCAATAAGATATTTCAATATACAAAGCACAATGGAGTTGATTGAATGACTAGCTTTTGAAAAGGATTTTTGCAATCCAAAAACTAGGTTTAGGTATCTTGCAATGACAATGCAAGAACAACAACCCTTAAAGTCTTCCCACACAAGATTTATCAAATGATATTTGTGGAAAAACTTTAATGCTAAACTCCCAAATAAAATCAATTAAGCAATAATATAAGTGAGAGTTCTAGCAGGAGAGATTAAGCACAATAGCCTTAGAGATACTCACAATGCTTAAAGAGATCAAGAGTGTGGAGTATGTGAGTGTTTAGAAGTAGTATTGGCTATAAAATGATTTTTGGATTTGAGAGAATTTTGGCCTTAATGACCTTTCTAATCTCTTACTAATTATTCTAAATGAGGGGGTATATATAGGCTTCCCCAAAAATATAACTATTAAGGACATAAGTGGAATAATTAGAAAAGTTTTAATATTATTTAATTAAATTAACCCCATTTAAAAAAGTTAACCGCGGTAAAAAATAAGAGGCAACCCGAGAGCACCGGTCGACTAGGACAAGTTCGGTCGAACCAAGTTCTTCGGGTTTGGTCGACCCGGCAAGAAATGAACTATGAGTTCGGTCGACCGGACTTGTAAATCCAAAGCCTTTTTGCGAGATTCGGTTGACTGGGACTAAAATGACCTAACTCGGATGGTTGACCGGACTTGTAAGTCCAAAGGCAATTTTTCCTTCTTGCAAGGTTCGGTTGATCGAGGTCAATTTGCACTGAGCCGATCGGTCAACCAGGTTTGTGGTATTCAAAATATGCTCGATCGACTAGGTGGTCAAAATGTTGACTCCTAGGGAGTTCGGTCGACCGGGGTCAAATGAACTATAAGAGTTCGATCGACTGGGCTGTGGTCAACCTATTGACTCAGTCCTGGTTTTGTCGACCGAGTGATATTGAACTGGAAGGTTCAGTCGACCGAACATGCATGCTTTGTGCATTTCAATTATGTTTTAAGTATTTAATCTCCCTTTTCAAATGATCATTCATATATGTGCAAGAGTGAGTGTCCTAGGGTCATTTTAGGTCTTTTTGAGTGCACCAAAAAAATTCAGTGTTGGTCGACCGAAAGGTATTCCCTAAGGTATTTCTAGGGTCTGTGTAGGTACCTCAAGTCCAACTAGGGTCGATTTGAGCATACCTACCTACCATGCATGATGCAAATTATTACAAGCCATAAGAGTGCATAGTCCATAATTAATTTACATCCCAGAATGAAGAAATAAAATAGTGAATACAAATACACAACATAATTCTTCATTCTTTGGCACGAACACCGCACGCCATCATGATATGTCTTTTAGTTCGAAAGCGCACACAAAGTGAACCTGCATGCAAGTCTTAGTGCAACCATCAATACTAAGAGTATTTGTCATAATCAAAACTTAGTGTGATCAATCAGGTCAACATCTACTCTATATAAAGTTAATATTTTTGCAAATTAAGGTAACCATATACTCACATACAATTCTGAATTTGTGTTATACTCTTGAAATTCTTTCTAAAAATTTGTTGTGAGTTCTTGCTGAAATACCTAGCGAAATTCTGATTGGTTCCTCTGAAATCCACATCCTACAATTAGTATGCTTGTGATATATTCATGAGCTTCACTTTAATATTGATTATATGAAGTATATTGTGCTTTAAATTTGTACAAAATTCTGCTCTCTTGTGAGTTATTTTCTTATATGAATTGTATTTTTCTTTTGTTCAAACTTTGATGGTTCAGGGTTGTTGAATCGTTGCCTAGCAAGAGATTGTTCTTATTAGAGAGGGGTCTCCACCTTCTAAAGGAGAGAGGGGTGCTTCACCTGTTCAATGAAGCAGGTAAAGGAAATCCTCACAGCGAGTTACTTGAGGCAAGGATGTAGGTTGCTGGTTGAATCTTGTAAAAAATATTGTCTTCACTCATCTTCCCTTTCTCTTTATTATTAGCACCTTATAATATGCATGTATGATTTTAAATTCATTAGGAAATTTGTTGAATACTGGGATTTGATTGGGATTAAATCAACTTATTATCTTGAATGTTGGTTTGTGGTGTTGGATTAAAAAATCAAATAAGAACTAGTATTTGAATTCAAGTGCGAAATTATTGAGGTAAAGTTATTGTGATTGAACGCTTGATTGAAGCATAGGTATCAAATTTACTCAGTTTACACTGCTGAATTTGTGGCTTGAGAAAATTGTTAATTGTTGCTGAAATTCTTAACTAAATTTTGGAATACCAAAAGTTTATATTTTTTTTTTATTCTTATCATTCATATTTATATCTAGGATTGTCAATTGGTATAGTATGGTTGCTGATTAGTTTATTGTGATTGTTTTGTTGTGGTGATTTAAATTAAAAGGGTTAAAATAAACTAAATTCCATTAAGTAATTTTTAATTACCCAATTTACCCCCCTCTTGGGATTACATCTTTAATTTCAATTGGTATCAGAGCCCTAGGTTGTAGTAAATCCTAACCAGTTGCTACACAAAGATCTCTATGACAAACATAGGTGTATCCCCGTTTGGTGAAGGCCAATCTTCATCTAGACCTCCTATTTTCTATGGAGTGAACTATGCCTTTTGGAAACAACACAAGAGGATATTTTTGCAAACTATGGATTTGAAAGTCTGGAAAGTAGTTACCAAAGGCGATTATGTGCCTTCCAAGACCGTAGATAACAAAGTAGTTCCCAAGGATGAAGCTGAACTAAATGAAATTGAGATGAAACAGTTGCAAATTAACTCCAGTTCAATAAATGCATTATATTGTGCATTAGATGCTAATGAGTTCAATAGGATTAAGGAATGCAAATCTGTTAAGAAAATTTGGGACCAGTTAGAAGTCACCTATGAGGAAACTATTGATGTTAGGGATAGTAGGATTTGAAAAAATGTGTGTAGCCCCAAGAGGGGGGGGGGTGAATTGGATTTAAAAAATTTATTTTAATACTTTTCAACAATAACCTCTTTTACTTCTTACAATGAATTCTCAACTTCTTGTTGATTTATCAAATAAACAATAAATACTTAAAACAAAATTCAACCCACAACCACAACACAAGTACTTAAACAATCAAGTAACCAATCAATCAACTAAACCAATCAATTTTCCAATCAACCACAATATCCAAAATAAGATATAAGGTTCAGTTTTTGTTTGTTTGTAGCCCTGTATTTATGAAAGTTTGATTCAAGCCCTGTGATAATGATTTTGCTTTCTCAAAATGAAGTGCAATATAAAATCCAATACTCTTTCTAAAAGTTTAGACATTAAATAAACTTTCAGTTAAAGAGTCTTTGAGTGTTTCACCAATCAACGTACTCCCTTACGGTTTTCGCAAAGTATGGATCAACCAACGTACTCCCTTTCAGTTTCTGCAATCCTAAAAAAAAATTAAGCTTAAGTTTATTTAATATCTAATCCACGTAGTATATATGATTTAGGAATTTAAAACATCCACGCAATTTATATATGCTAAAAGTAAAGAGAGTAAGGGAAAGAGAGTGACACCGGGTTTTTACGAGGTTCGGCTTATCCTTAGCCTACGTCCTTGCCTTTGAAAAACCACCAAAAGATTCACTATACCATTTCCTTTTCCGGGAGGAACAACACTATTACACACTCCTTCCATAGGCTAGAGTCTGCCTCTCCAAGTGATATCCCCTCACTCGGTCACTCCTTCAATTAGGCTAGAGCTGCACCTCTCTAAGAGATACCCCACACTTAGCCAACGATCCAAACACCTTGGAAACGTCAAAAACACTGCAAGAATACAAAAGAGTAGTTGCGTACAAGAACACTCTCAAATGGAGTATATTAGTACAAATTCAGCACTATGTACTTCAACAATTTAAATACCAATATGAAATAGAATTGAAGATCAAATATAGAATTCACCAATACCCTTCTTAGATGAGGATTAGCTATTGGAATAGATTAGGAAGATAAGCTCTTTCAGAAATTCAGCAATATCAGCTGGGCAAAGATTTAAGCAAGAGGGAACAACCGGTTTGCAAGATAGCTTTCAGCAGATTTTTCAATTCCTTGGCTCTTGGTATAGTTTGATTTGTAAAACAATGTATTTATAGAGGTTTTAGGAAGAGTTTCCTTGTTCCCCACGTTGCTTGGAGTGTCCACCAAGTTTTTATGACGTTCATATTTAAAAAATTGATTTTTAGAATTTTCCCGTTGAGGTTTAAAAATTTAAATTCTCATGGAGTCATTCGGCTAGATAGGCAACTAGGTAGTCTATTTCACAAGGTTAGTCGGCTGGACAGGCGACTGACACCTTTCTGTCTATTTAGAATTTAACCCAAATAAATGTCAGTCGGCTGATTGGATATAGTTCAATTGGCTGGGAGTATCAATCGATTAACTGATCTTAGTTCAAACTGTTAGTTGGCTAGGCAGTTTATTCATTCTGGTGTTTTTTCAGTCAGTTGGCCAATCTTAGTATTTTTTGGTCAGTCGGCTGACTAGTCCCTTTTTTGAAAATCTTTCATTTTTCATTTTTAAACCTTTTTTTTATTTGAAAGACTTAAATATAACTTTGTTAAATACATTTTCCAGGGTTTTAAAAATCTGGTCTCTAAGTCCATATTCAACCCTAAAAGAACTTCAATGATATTTCAAAAGATATTTAAAATATGAAGCACTTACGTAAAGACTTCTAAGACCTTGAACATTCTTGGTGCTTGATTCTTCATGCTTGTCTTTTCTTTGAGCTTTCTTTTGCTTTTCTTTCTTTTACCTCTCTTACTTTTCTTCGAGCTTTGATATACTCTTAAGCTTTCTCTTATATTCTTCAAGCTTTTAAAATCTCATCTTGAAATCCATGCTTTAAGCTTCATATGATCATCCTTCTTTGAAGTATAAGCTTGCAATGGATCCTTGACCTTGCATTTACATGCTTAATCTTTGTGAGTCTTGAAATATCATTTCTCAACCAAATATGTTAAGTTTTTTTTTTTTTTTTTTAGCATCAAAATAGGATGTTAACCCTTGTAAGGTAAACAGGGTTGACATGCTCACCAACGAGTATGAGGCTTTTAGTATGAACCCCAAGGAGTCCATTACTAGTATGTATACTAGGTTCACCCATATAATTAACTCTCTTAATGCAGTAGGAAAGAATTACACTACATATTAGATGATTGGGAAAATCCTTAGAGGACTTCCCCCCATATGGGAACCTAAGGCCATTGCCATAACTGAAGGCAGAAACTTGAAGAATACTTCCCTAAATGAACTTATAGGATCGCTTCTTAGGTATGAGATAGAAAAAAATGAAAGAACTACTAAAGTTAGTAAATAAAAGAAATCAATAGCTCTTAAAGCTTCAAAATAAAGCTCAAGTGAGGAAGAGGACAATGAGTTGGAAGATGATGATTTAGCCCTATTCATTAGACAACTAGAAAATTTCTTCAAAAAGAATAAAAGATTTGCTAGAGAATTTAGAGGGTCAAAAACAGACAAAGGTGAAACAAACAAGAAAGAAACAAAGAATGAACCCTAACTTGCTACAACTGTAAAAAGGTAGGACATATAAAGCCTGATTGTCCACAACATAAGAAAGATGCCAATAAAAAGAAAAAGAAAGCAATGAAAGCAACAACTTGGGATGACTCATCTGATCAAGAAATAGCTAACCTATGTTTCATGGCAAGAGATGATGAGGTAAACTCTTATTCAAACTCGCTTGTAGAACCTAGTGATGAATATTGTAATGACTTATGTGAGAGCGTGCCTTCATATAATGAGATTCAAGCTGAATTATTCTCACTGCATAAGAGGTTCATAAAAGTGTCCAAGAGAAACATTACACTAAAAGGACAAAATGAACTTTTAAAGAACCAACTAGAGTAATGTAAATCAACTGAAAAGGAAAAGGACCTAGTTATCGATGAACTTGAAAATAAAATAAACCAGATGGCTAAAGAACTAGTAAAGTTGCAAGCTAACTATAAATAAATAAAATATTTAGAAATAATTTGTGAAACCTAAGGTGCAGTCCCAAGAGAGGGTGTGAATTGGGTTATTTAAATTTCCGTAGTCTTTTTATGAGTTATTGACTTTTTACAATCTTTTAAAGGCTTCTTAACCTCTTTTATTTCTTTTAACCAATTTTTGACTTATTCATTTAATTTATCAATCACACAAGAACTTAGTTCTTTTTATTCAGTCAACAACACTATTGCTTAAACAATCAAGTAACCAATCAATCAACCAAACCAATTATCAAATCAAATACAATATCCAAACCAAGATATAAGATACAAGATTTCAGCTTTTATTTGTTTGCAGCCTTGTAGTGAATGCAATCCTTTTGTTAATAAATTAGCTTTCTCAAAGTGATTTTCAACAAAACATTTACACTCTTCCCAAAATTCCAAATTCAAATAACCTCTTAGTTAATTTATCTTTGGGTGTTAACCAAGTAATGTACTCCTTTATGGTTTCCACAAAGTATGGTTTAGCCAACGTACTCCTTTTCGGTTTCTGCAACCCAAATCAAAATTATACTTTAATTTTACTTGATTTACAAATATACGTAGTATATATGATTACAAATTAAATCATCTACGCAATTTATATGTGCTGAAAATAAAGTGTAAGGGAATGAGAGAGTAAGACCAGGATTTTTACGCGGTTCAGCTTATACCCAGCCTACGTCCTTGCCTTAGATCAATCACCTAAGGATTTCACTATACCTTATTCCTTTTGGGTGGAACAAAACCGTTTACACACTCCCTCAGTAGGCTAGAGTCTGCCTCTCCAAACGATATACCCTCGTTCGGTCACTCCTTCAATTAGGCTAGTGCAGCACCTCTCTAAGAGATATTCCCTCGCTTAGCCAATGATCTGAACACCTCGAATCATTCAAGAACTACAAAGGATATGAAGTAATCTTTGCGTACAATAGCAGTCTCAAAACACATAGCAAGTTGTACAAGTTAAATCTCTAATCGTACTTTAAAACCAAAACTAAATAGAAAATGTGAAGCTCAAGTTTTAAAAGTCACCAACGGTTCTTTTTTATTGATGTAAAGATTTTAGATGGAAATTAGAACCAAACTATTTTTTAATCCAGCAATTTTGTAGAGTTTCCGCCTAGCAAGAGTGTGAGCAAGTATGATCTTTTAGGAGAACTTTAGTGTATAAATTGTGTATTGCTTGAGTGTTTTTTTTCATTGAGTAAGGGAGGTATTTATAGACTTTTTAAAGAAAAGTTTCCTCATTTAAAATGGAGCATTTAGGTAGCTTTTCAAAAGATATTAAATCATAGAATCAATTTTGAAAATCTTCCTGTAAGTTTGAAATTCAAAAATTCTCCGAAAAGTCAATCGACTGACTCCCTTGACTGGGTCACTTTTTGTCCTAATGAGTCAACTAGAAAGGCAGCTGACAATATTTCGTCTTTCAAAAAAATAATTGTCAGTTGGCTGATTGAACCACGTTCAAAATAGTCAGTCGGCTAGGCATTGTCACTCGACTAGGTGTTTTCAGTTCATCGAGTCAGTGGGCTGGATAGTTAACTTTGTTGTAGGTTTCCAGTCAGTCGACCGACTGAACCACATTCAAGAATGGTCAGTCAGATGGGCACTGTCAACCGGCTAGGTGATTTCAGTTCATCTAGTCAGTCGGCTGGGCAATCCTCTCTTTTCAAATATTTTTTATTCTAATTCTTTAAAATATCATTTTCTTGAAAAACTCAAATACAACTTTTCAAAAAATATTTTCAAGGGTTTTTCAAGTTTTGGTCTCTAAGTCTTTGTATCTTAAGTAGCTTCACATATCTAAATAGTAATGACTTGAAGTACTTACAAATATTCTTCTAAGAATGATCTCCTTAATCACTAAGTTTTGCAGCCTCTTGAGGTTTAGTCTTTACTTCAAGATCTGCTTAGTCTTTAAGCTCTTCATGTGTCTTTTATTTCTTCAATGGTCTAAAAAGCTTTCATTTGATTGTCTTTGGTTCACAGCTTGCTTTCTTGATTAATGATGAGTGTCCTTTGGCTTGGACCTGAAATAAAATCACTCAACAACACATGTTAAAACATCCTTCATTTTGTTATCATCAAAACAAGATTGAAAAGCCCAGTTAGGCCAACAATCTCCCCCTTTTTGATGATGACAAATGAGGAGCAAAAATTTAAGTAAGCCTTAAAAAGACTCCCCCTTGCAATAAGCATCATCTTAACAATATTTGTAGTTTGAAAACTAATTTCAATATCATACAATATCAGGCTCATTACATCATTCAAGTTCAAGATCATTCAATATCAAATGCTTCTCCCCCCTTCCTTTTGATACATATATCATGTTCAAATTTTTCGAATTTTTCAATATCATGCTCAAGTTTTGCTCAATACTTCTCCCCCTTTTGACATCAATTAAAAAGAACAAGATATCAAAAAGATTAAGTTCAAATGAACATATGAACACACACTTCTCAATATATTACAATATAGTATATATAGTGTGCTTCGATAGTCAAATAGTCATGCATATTTCATATTTGTCATTCATATTGCATATGTGTTGTGACATCTTTAAATTTACAATCAAGCATATGTTGTACAACATTCATATTAGCTAAAAATACTTCAAAAGTCATATTTGTCCTTCATAATTCATCATTCTTTCCCTCTTTTGACATTAATTCATGAAAATTAAGGAAAAATCATACCACAAGAAATGAGTCATTATACTCCCCCTGAATTTAATACATTCAAATTTGATACCAATTGTGATTTTTATCATCCCATGCTTCAAATATTATCATGTATGTGCTCATGGATCAAATACTAATATCATGTCAATATTATCAATATCATTACATGCTCATAATTATGTTGTATTGCTTAAATACCAATTGATATTTTCATGGATACCAATATACTTCTTAGATACTAATGTTGATGTCATATCATGCACTGCTCATAGATGCCAATTTTTCATTTATCCATGTGATCCATCATAAGTATACATGATCAAGAATTAATGAAATCATTTCAAAATTCATGTTTCTAAATCAGGCTTAATAACTTTATGCTCAGATTTTCAAAATATTGTGAGCTATAAATCATTAATATTTTCATCGTCTTTAAAGATTTCAAGATACCAATTTCAAGGCATACACATGTAGCATATTGCATATCACATAAGCATGAAGTCTATCATTATCATGTGCATTGTACTATACTTTTGCTTGGATTATTTTTATGTTTCTCAAAAAATTTTACCATCATCATATTTCATCTTTGCTTTTTACAACCTCTCCCCCTTTGATCATCATTTAAAAAACAAGGGGTAATAAAGCAACCAAGCTAAGTGTTTTGTCATACAACATATCAAAGTACATGTCAAAACAAATTTAAAGCACATGAAGAGACAAACCCTAAGTCAGTTGATTGACCACTCAAATAGCTTGAGTTTTATAAATGAGCCTAAGGTTTATCTATCAGTCAGTCGGCTGACCTCAGGGTCAGTTGGCTGAATGCTTTCTGGTTTAGGAAGAATACTTTAGTCAGTCAGCTGACCTTAGGGTCAGTTGGCTGACTGCTCTCTATTCCAGGAAAAATCCTTCAGTCAGTCAGCTAACCACTTCTTTGTCAAACTCTCTTCTTTAAAATACTTATGCAATGAGCTCAATTTGCTTCAGATTTTCTTTTCTTTTGATTTCATATGAACTCCAAAATTTTCTTTAATGATTTCTAACTTGAGCCTTGTACTATTCATTTATTGATTAAGGCAAACAATTTTTATTAGTTTTAATATGATAAGCATCATTAGGCTTTTTAAAACCCACCTTTTCATTTCAACCGGTTCAATATCCTTGTAGAAGATGTGATTAAGTTTCTTTCCTAATTTCTAAAAGGAATACCTAACATCTATGGAATCCTTGATTTATGAACTTGACTTTTATCTTGGTACCCATATTTTCTTGGGTACGGATGGTTTAACAAAAGAAGTTTCTTTTACTTTCCAAACTTGTTTACTTTTCACATCTTTCCTCTTTAATGGACATTCAAACTTTATATGTCCCTTCTTCTTACATAGGTAGCATATAGTGTGAGTATAGGCATTAGAAGAGGTGCTAGCATAATTTTTTGAGGCTTTTGTAAAGTATCCCATGTAGAGATTCTTTTTTATTTTATTCTTAGTTCCATTAAATCCTATGCCTTCTTTGTTTAGGGACATTCTTTGTGATCCGATTGACATTGCCCATCTGACTGACCATTCTTGAATGTGCTTCAGTCAGCCGACTGACAAGAAACCTACAGTTGAAATAAAAGAAGCAACCTCTGGATTTGACTTTATAATAGACTTTCTAGTTGAAGATGATTAACTCACATATGAACAAGCTATAACTTCATTAAATGCTTTTTTTTTTATAAAAGCAATTGAAGATGAATTTGAATCCCTAAAACTAAACAACACCTAGAATCTGCTATATTTACTGTTTGGACATACAATAATAGGTTGTAAATGGGTATTTTAAAAAATTAAGACCATATGGTAGCACAGATACATGCAAAACTAGATTGATTGTCGAAGAGTATAACCAAAAAGAAGAATAAGATGCTTTTTACACTAATTTACCAATAGCTAATTTGACAACAATTAGAGTTTTAATTGTATTAGCTTCGATTTATAATCTATATTCTCACCAAATGGATGTAAAAACTACATTTTGAATGGTGTTTTAGAATAAGGAATGTTATAAAATAGATGGTGTTGAACATCAAGTTTGTAAGTTAGTTAGATATTTATGTGTACCTAAATAAGCACCTTATGATCACATGAAAACTTTGACAACACTTTTATGAACGATGGATATAAAATAAATGAATCAGATCAATGGTTTAATAGTAAGTTTGACGGTGAAATTGGTGAGGTAGTATGTACATGTTAATATTTAGTACCATTTTGGAAATTTTTTTAATTTAACCAACTTGTTTCTAGCTACAAAATTTAAAATGAAAGATCTAGGACAAGTAAATGTAATTTTATGTAAAAGAGTTTCACATGAACATAATGGCATAAGTTTAACAAATTTAGATGTAATTTTACGTATAAGAGTTTCAGATGAACATAATGAACATAATGGCATAAGTTTAACATTCCTTTGCTTGGTGCCAAAAGTCACCCTGCCGCCAAAGTTCAAGATGTCAGACTTTGAAAAGTTCGATGGGATCCAACGCCCTCGAACACATTTAGTGATGTACTGCCAAGCAATGGCAACTTACTCAGATGATGAAAAACTAATGATGCATTGTTTTCAAAGTAGTTTGACTGGGTCTGCTATCCATTGGTACATTCAGTAAGATAAGGCCCAGATCTGCACTTGGAAGGACTTGGCCAATGCCTTTGTCACTCACTACTGCCATGTGATGGAGATGGCGTCTGATCGCGTGACTCTACAAGAAATGGAGAAGAAATCGACCAAAACATTCAGAGAGTATGTTTATAGGTGGAGAGATATGTCGATCCAGGTGGACCCTCCGGTGAGTGACCAAGAGGCCATCTCCTTGTTAGCATTAAAAGACCCCTACCACACACATCTTCATTGAGCAACTCCCCACGATTTTATGGATATTGTGGTTGCGGGAGGAATTGAAGGCGATATCAAGGTAGGTCTAGTCAAGGATAGTGGTGTAGAAATTGGTTCGGGCAAAAGGTGGACTAATAAGAAAAAGGAGGAAGAAGCACAAATGATACATGGGCAATTTAACTGGAACAATCAGTACCCAAGAGATGGGAACCAATGGTCCAAGAGAAACTTTGGTTTTGAGCCTATAGCAAATCAAACAGTGCATATGGGCATGAGGCCCCAGGTCATGACTCCTAGGCTCATGCCAACCCCGCCGAATCAGCAATCACAAGACAAGAATGTACCAAGAAACATCCAAAGGGTGGACCCCATCCCCATGAAATATGCCGAATTATTTCCTCAGCTGCGGGAAAGGGGGATGGTATCTGCAATCCCTGGGATGCCCGTTACAAACCCTCCTCCACAGTGATATGATCCTAGGGTTCGTTGTGAGTACCATGCTAATTCCCTCGGTTATACCATCAATCGATGCTGGGCGTTCAAACACAAAGTGCAGTAATTGAGAGATGCGGGATGGTTAGCTTTTGATGACAAGCAACTGGGAGTCCAAGGGAATCCTTTGCCCAATCACGAGGAAGGAAGTGGTTAACGTATCAGGGAGGTTCCCAAATCAATGGTTTCAGTCGTTAATCACAGATGCTAAAGTGGTGGAGTAGCGAGTTTTTGATTATCTAATCCTTTTCATTTGATGTTCTTTTGTTTTTCTCATTGTTATTTGCCTTTTATAATCCATGGACGCCTATGTCTCAGAAGATTTTCTATCTTCAATAAAATGAATTATGCATTTTGTTATCTCACTTGCATCATGAGTCTAGTTGCCAAAATTTGTTTGCTTATGTTTCATGTGGGAATAGGGAAAGTAATATTGCCAGTATTCACAAGCCGAAAAGAGCTATTAATTTTGAAAATTTAACCCAAGAGGCGAAAGTAGAAAAGGATGAAACAATCATCAAATTCAAATGTTATGAAGAAGTATCTTACTTTCCAAGGAATGAAACGAAACGGTTGTGCTGTTCTGATAATTTCCCCTCATATAATCACTCATGTTTTGATCAAATGACGGATGACCCTCTTTGGCCAACCTGTTATCACTAAAAAGAACCCAAACAATGATTTACCATTTGTTAACCAACTTGAGCCTGAATGTTAAACCAGTTTATTTTTTTCTTAAAAGTCAGATTACCAAAAATCTAACTTGGGCATGGGTAACTTAGCGTTTGGCGATTTATTTGATACAATAATCATTACCAAGAGGATGGCAGGACATTTTTCTACTACCCAAAAGAAAACCCAAAGAAGAAATTCCTTGCTAACCTTTTTGAACCTGAAAAATTTGTTTCTTGATTAACTTGTCAAAGGATCACACCCCACACTGGGGTAGTTTTAAAAAGATTGGTCTCAATTGAAGTTCAAATGAAAATGAAGTTAAGATTCCTTCATAAAAGGAAAAGCAAAAGTTGTGGTAAAAGAAAAAAAAGGAGATAAAAAATGAAAGAAATAAAAGGAAAGAGAAAGAAGAAGAAGAGGAAGAAGAAAGAAAATAAGGGACTTACTACATATGTGATCTTTGACCAAATTAACCTTGATGAAATTGATGATTTTGAGCCTTATGTAACTCCTTTCTTCTTTAACCTATACCCCTAGCCTACATTACGGTCCAAATGAAAGTCCTGATCAGATTGGTATACATTGTTGTCTCTAATGATTTGTTAGACTCAATACTGGGTATGAACTACGTAATGACCTAATCCTGAAAAGGTACGTAGGCAGCTTGTTTAAATAATAAGTTCGGTCAATATCTTGCAAAGCACCTCAACTCGAACTGGGGGGCATAAAACATCATTTGGGGCAGGATTTTTGAGCCTTAGTTTTCCTTTTATTCTGAAAGTCTGGATCCCTAAGCCTACATTTCGTCCTGAGTCTTAAAGACCATCTTGAGATCAAAACATGGGTTGATGAAACTAGGGCAGTTGAAGAGAAAGACGATTGTCTAGGCTGGGAAATAAACGTTATACGACTTTTGAATACTGGTATGAATTCTCCCTTGTGATAGCATTGAAACGTGGTGAAACATTTATTTTGTGCGGATGACCTTTTGATTTAGCAAATTGATGTTATAGTTGCATAATCATTCCTCGTTTCAAAAAAATAAAAATAAAAATATAAAATATAAAAAATATAAAAATAAAAAAATATAAAAGAAATCCCTTCTTACTCTTTAGAACGTTAAAAGAGGATGGATAGTCAAAGAGTTTCAAAATCCCCAATAGTTTCTACAAAGAAGATACTTGTGGAGAAGGAGCAGCCTAACTGGGGCAAATGTTATGTCAGGTTTCAAAGATTTGTCTATTTAAAAAGAAACCAACAATAGAGTCAAGATCAGTAGTTGAGTTTAGTGGGACCCATTCAAGCGTTTTCTTATCAAATTGGAATACGAATATATGGTCAAGATTAGCTATCGATCCATTCAACTGGGGCAGATTTCGTGATTTTTATTTGAGTTGAGTCAATCACTTCCATGACTAGATGAATCAAGAAGATTGAGCCAAGATCAGTTACAGACTCATTCAAATGCGGCGAGCTTCATGTAGAGATCAAAGATGAGGTCATTGATCACAAGTGCATTGGGAGAAAAGATTCATGCATTGTCATGCATTACCCAAATTTCACGCATTGTCATGCATTTCATGCATTATCTAAATTTCATATATTGCCATGCATTCCACACATTACCATAAATCTCAGGCATTGCCATGTATTTCACGCATCACCTAAATTTCATGCATTCCATGCATTACCATACATCTCATGCATTATCATGCATTTCATGCATCACCTACATTTTATACATTGTCATGCATTACTCTATATGACATGCATTGTCCAAATTTCATGAATTGCCTAAATTTCATGCATTTCATGCATTACCTAATTTCATGCATTCCCATGCATTTCATGCATTACCATACATATCATGCATGCATTGCCATGCAGTGTCATGCATCTCATGCATTACCTTACATCATGCACTGTCATGTATTTCATGTGTTACTTTACATGTCACGTATTACCATACATTTCACACATTTTATGCATGATTATGCGTTTCATGCATTGCACAAAAAAAAAAATAATAAAATAATAAAAAATAATAAAAAATGAAAAATGAAAAAATCACAAGTTAGCAGCATTCATACCAATAGCAACATATCACTACATTCTAGTATCATAAGTTATCAGCATGCATACATATAACAGCATATCATTGCATTCTAACATCACAAGCAGCAATAGTGCACCCTTCATACTTGTCTTGTTGAATAAGCTTTCAAATGATCATTTGATGTCTTTGATTGAGAGATTCTTGTTGTGCTTATATCTTAGCTGGGGTAGCTGACCCCAAGCGCACGTTGATTTACTTGGAAATTGGGGCAGCTGACCCTAGACACGCATTGACTTATTTTGAATCTGGGGCAACAGATTCCAAAGACAAAGGGACTCATTCATTGACATTCGGACCTTACCCTAGGTGCATTTTTCAAATAGAGTGACCACTTTCCAAACTTTTCTTTCACACCTTGTTATTGGTTGAGGTGGTTCGGATCATCGTATTAGCTATGAATTGGATTCTTACATTCAAAGCAAGCCATCATTGTGTCCCATGGCTCGGATCCTTGTATCCCTACGACTCGGATTCTTACATTCGAAGCAAGCCATCATTGTGTCCTATGACTAGAATCATCGTATCCCTATGGCTCGGATTCTTACAATCGAAGCAAGTCATGATTGTGTCCCATGGCTCGGATCATCGTATCCCTATGACTCGTATTCTTACATTCGAAGCAAGCCATCATTGTGTCCCATGGCTTGGATCATCATATCCCTATGACTCAGATTCTTACATTCGAAGTAAGCCATCATTGTGTCCCATGGCTAGGATCATCGTATCCCTACGGCTCAGATTCTTACATTCAAAGCAAGCCATGATTGTGTCCCATAGCTCGGATCATCGTATCCCTACGGCTCGGATTCTTACATTTGAAGCAAGCCATCATTGTGTCCCATGGCTCGAAATCATGTATCCCTATAACTCAGATTCTTACATTCGAAGCAAGCCATCATTGTGTCCCATGGCTAGGATCATCGTATCCTTACGGCTCGGATTCTTACATTCGAAGCAAGCCATGATTGTGTCACATGGCTCAGATCATCGTATCCCTACGGCTCAGATTCTTACGTTCGAAGCAAGCCATGATTGTGTCCCATGGCTCGGATCATCGTATCCCTATGACTCGGATTCTTATATTCAAAGCAAGCCTTCATTGTATCCCATGGCTTGGATCATCGTATCCCTACGGCTTGGATTCTTACATTTGAAGCAACCCATCATTGGGTCCTATGGCTCGAATCATCGTATCCCTATAGCTCGAATTCTTACATTCAAAGCAAGCCATCATTGCGTCCCATGGCTCGGATCATCGATCCCTACGGCTCAGATTCTTACATTCGAAACAAGCCATCATTGTGTCCCATGGCTCGGGTTATCGTATCCCTATAGCTTGGATTCTTACATTCGAAGCAAGCCATCATTGTGTCCCATGGCTCGGATCATCGTATCCCTACGACTCGGATTCTTACATTCGAAGCAAGCCATCATTGTGTACCATGACTTGGATCATTGTGTCCCTACGACTCAGATTCTTACATTCGAAACAAGCCATCATTGTGTATCATGGCTTGGATCATCGTATCCCTACGGCTCGGATTCTTACATTCGAAGCAAGCCATCATTGTATCCCATGGCTCGGATCATCATATCCGCTACAGCTTAGATTCTTACATTCGAAGCAAGTCATCATTGTGTCCCATGGCTCGAATCATCGTATTTGCTAAGGCTCGGATTCTTACATTCGAAATAAGCCATCCCTATGTACCTCAACCTGGATTCTTACATTCAGTGCAAATCGTCCCTAGTTAGCAGAAATAAACAACTCTTGATTAACCTGAAAAGCCATAGAGAGTTGAATGGCTTGGCTAAAATAGGTGTGTTTTATCTTTGCAGGTTTGTTGCTACAAAAAACGTAGGAGAGTTCCTACCGTTACATTGAAACAACAAAGCCTACAAAGAGGGGCAACTGTAGACACCTTATTTTTGCCCTAACCAAATAGAACAAGGGGTCCCCTTTTATTATTTTCATTATTATTATTATTACCTTATTTTTACTATTATTATTATTTTATTATCACTATTATTATCAGTATTGATACTTCATTATTATTATTATTATTATTATTATTATTATTATTATTATTATTTATTATTTATTATTTATATTATTTATTATTATTATTATTATTTTCCTATATTATTAGTACTTTACTATTATTTTGATATTATCATTATTATTATTACTTTATTATTATTATTATTATTATTATTTTCACTTTTATTATTTTTGCTATCATTATTATTTTTGTTTTATCATATTATTATTACTATTATTTTATTATTGGTATTATTAGTATTAGTGTTATTATTATTATTATTTTTAGTATTATTATTATTATTATTATTATTATTATTATTGTTATTTATATTTTTATTTATTTATTATTATTATTATTATTATTATTATTATTTTCCTATATTATTTGTACTTTACTATTATTTTGCTATTATCATTATTATTATTGTTATTATTATTACTTTTATTACTTTTTTTATTATTATTATTATTATTATTATTATTATTATTATTATTATTATTTTTGTTATTTTTGCTATCATTATTATTACTATTATTTTATTATTGGTATTATTAGTATTAGTGTTATTATTATTATTTTTAGTGTTATTATTAATATTATTAATGCTATTATTATCATTATTATTATTATTATTATTATTATTATTATTATTATTGCTGTTAGGGTTTTAGGGTTTGGGGACCAAGATGCCTTTAAAAAGATTGAAACTCACGCACACAAGGGGAGCACGGAGCCACAGCAGCGCAGCACGCACAGCGTACAGGCCAGGAAAGTAAAATAAAATAAAATAAAACCTTCTTTTGCTTTTGCTGCTTCTTCTCCTTCTTCTTCTTCTCCTTCTCCTTCTCCTTCTTCCATCTTCTTCTTTTTCTTCTTCTTCCCCGAGACTCCCACAGCCGCTGCCACCCTGAATCAGCCTCCACGAAGCTCCCACAGCAGCCCCGAAGACTCTGCACCCGGCCAGCTACGGCAGCCTCACAACCTGACTCCAGCTCCTTCTTCCTCCGGCTATCCCTGCTGCTACACACCCGACGGCCACCCCACGCACAGCAACTCTGCAATTCCGAGCACCAGCAGCCGGAAGCAGATCCCACGGCCGCCAACCTGCTGCTTCTCGGCCACAAGCCCAGTCGCAGCACCCGAGCAGGGCTCCTGCAACAGCCAGCCACCCGAGAGCTCCCTGCTCATGGCCACACCCGAAGATCCTCCGGCAACCCCACGATAGTCATCTGCGGTATATACATGCACCGCACCAGCACCACACCAGTAGCTGCAGCCCAGGCAGCAACACAGACCCGCAACCAGCAGCCTGTGCAGTTCCCGCCCCCCCTCACGGCCAGCTTCTTCTTGTTTTGGCACTTCTCCGGCCACTATGTATATATATATATATATATATATATATATATATATATATATATATATATATATATAGATGTATGGTTTGTTATTAGTATATAATTTATAGATATTTATGGCTTATTATTTTAATCTATGGTGTATTATTATTATTATTATTATTATTTTTATTAATATGGTTATATTTGTTATTAATAGGGTTTTAATTATTTTTACATTTTTAAATGTGCTGATTATTTTGCGTTTAGGATTTTTGTCATAATTAATGTTCATATGTGGGGTTATTATTATTGTACATATTTAGTGTTTATTTCATATGTATCATATTAATTTTTAGGATTGTACATCAATTTTTGGTTTGATTTATTTCCATAATTTCCCATTTGGTGGTCATATTGAATATTTACATATTAGTATTAGCTTTAAATTGTTTCCATAATTTCACTACTTGCTTGCCTTGGTATAATTACCTACTAATTTTAGGTTGACTTGGTTTTCATAATTCGATTATAAGAACGATTTCTTAGTTTTGGTGATGTTGTTTCTATATGTATTATATCATTGATGGTGTGTTCATATTAAGGTAAGTGTCTTTTAGTTGAAATATGTATATTATCTTTATTGCTATTATTAATAATATTTACTATTATTACTAGTAATATTATTATTTATTATTATTATTATCATTATTGTATTGTCTATTATTATTATTATTAACATTATTCCTATTATTATTATTATTTATCATTATTATCATCATTATTGTGTTTATTATTATTATTATTATTATTGTTATTATTACCATTATTGTTTACTATCGTTATTATTGTATTTATTATTACTATCATTATTATTATTGTATATTATTATTGGCGTTACCATTATCATTATTAATATTATTATCATATTTGTTTTCATTATTATTATTATTATTATTATTATTATTATTACGCTTATTATTCTATTTTGAAGTATATGTACATTCAATTGTGGTATTTTTAGTATTTATATTAACTTGTTATTATTTTATTGTTACGAATATGTTCTTAATTTTTTATCCCTATGATTTTAATGCTAGGGTATGAGCTTTCGGGCTTCACGTACCCTTAGTTCTGAGGGAATATGTATATATTTATATATTACGTATATTCTTGTATTATTTATTTATTTATTTATTTACTTATATTGCATGTATATTTGTAAATCCATTAATAGAGGAGTAATTTGAAAGACTTATTAAATTAACTTAGGAATAATTCCAAATTAATTAGGTACCGTCTGTAAGAATGGGTGCGTAGGGGGTGCTCGTACCTTCTTCTCGCGAAACTGAACTACTGACCTCAACTCTGGTAACATAGACCCATTCTACCATTAACGAGGTAGTAATCATGTGTTCTAACCACCCTAAAAGGTTAGTGGCGACTCCGATAATTCCTTGTTTTTCTTGAAAAAAAATTAAACCACATTTTTACTTCGCCGCTCAGGGCACCCAGACTTTGGGACGTCGCGACAGCTGCAGTGGTACATGTATTGAAGATTTGGAGGCATTTCCTGTACAGCGAATGATGTGAAATTTTCTCCGACCATAAGAATGTAAAGTATTTTTTCACTCAGAAGGAACTGAACATGAGGCAGAGAAGGTGGTTGGAGGTTGTTAAAGATTTTGATTGTACTATTAGTTACCACACAGGGAAAGTAAACGTGGTAGTTGATGAGTTGGGCATGAAGTCTGTGGGACCAGTGTTGATAGCTATAAAGATCTAGTATCCGATCATGATGGATCTAGAGAGACTCGACATATAGTTGGTTGACAGTGATCCTCAAGTATGTATTGCCAGTTCAGTGGTGCAGCCTACTCTGCAGGAAATGATTAAAGCTGCTCAGAATGATGATCCAGAATTAGTAGAGGTTTTAGTCAGCGTGCAAAATGGTGAGGGAGAGGAATTATGTATTAAAGATAATGGAGCTTTGCGGTTCCGTTCTAGATTATGTGTTCCTGCCGATCCTGATATCAAGAAGACCATCTTAGAGGAGGCTCACAGATCTTTGTACACAGTTCATCTCGGCAGTACGAAGATGTATAGAGATTTGTGAGAGTCTTATTGGTGGAGTGGTATGAAGAAAGAAGTTGTCGAGTATGTAGTACAATGTTTGACGTGCCAGCAGATAAAAGCTAAGCACCAAAGGCCAGCAGGTTAGTTACAGCCACTTTTTATCCCATAATAGAAATGGGATCATATATCCATGGATTTTGTATCAGGGCTGCCATCAGCATTGCATGGTCAGAATGCCATTTGAGTGATTGTGGATTGTTTGACTAAGACCGCTCATTTCCTTCCTATCAAGATCAGTTACTCCCTTAACCGTTTGGCAGAGATTAATATTCAGGAGATAATTCATTCTCATAGGGTGTCAATGTCTATAATATCATATCGAAACCTATGTTTTATGTCCCGATTTTGGAGGAATTTGCAGGAAGCCTTAGGGTCTCGGTTATCTTTTAGTATGGCATTCCATCCTCAGTTAGATGGGCGGACTGAGAGGATGATACAAATATTAGAAGATATGCTTCGAGCATGCGTGCTAGATTTTGGGGATAGTTGGACCCAATTTATGCCGCTAGTGGAGTTTGCGTATAATAATAGTTATCAGACCAACATTGGCATGACACTGTTTGAGGCGCTCTATGGTAGGAGATGTCGTTCTCCATTATTTTGGGACGAAATGGGTGAACGGCGAGTTGTGGGACCATGGCTTGTTCAGTAAACATGTGATAATGTTCGACTCATCATAGATAGAATCAGTGCAGCTTAAAGCCAACAGAAGGGTTACGTCGATAACCGCCATAGGAAGTTAGAGTTTGATATTGGCGACCATGTATTTTTTTAAGATAGCTCTATTAAAAGGGGTAATGAGATTTGGGAGGAAAGGTAAATTTAACCCTAGGTTCATTGGCCCATTTGAGGTTCTAAAGAAAGTGGGGCCAATTGCCTACAAGTTAGCTTTACCACTTGTATTGTCCAAGATACACGACATATTCCACTTTTCCATGTTAAGGAAATACGTTTTAGATCCTTCTCATGTAATCAGCTATGATGAATTAGAGCTCAGTGATTCAGTAGCTTATGAAGAGATACCGGTATAGATTCTGGCCATGAAAGAGCAAGAATTGCGTAGTAAGAAAATTCCTCTGGTAAAAGTTTTGTGGAGAAATCACGCAATAGAAGAAGCTTCTTGGGAGCTCAAGGAACAGATAAGACGGAAATACCCACAATTGTGTTGAAAACTAAACTTGACTGAATCTGGAGACAGCCGGCAGTCCACCGCAGTTGAATTTTCTGGAGTCGAAAGGCAACCTACTCCACCTACTAGCCCACCTCCATTGAAGATTTGCTCCCATATTTTTTGATTAATTTGGTTTTGTATCTGCTATAAATAGGTGTGTGTATGTAATGTATGATGTGGTGTGTTGAGAGTGTAAAGCCAATGAGTGTGAGAAAGAGTTTTAATTTGAAGTTCTCTACATCCATTTTGAGATTGAAATATATTGTAATTGTGCATTTATTTTCACTGAGTTTCAGTCATAACCAGTGACTGAGCGATCCTCTCCACCCATCAGTGGTATCAGAGCATCCAGGAACGCTGAAATCTGCCAAACAGAGACAACAGAGAAAAAATTCAATTTTCTCCCAGATTTGAAGTTGTTCAAAATCCAAAATTAAGCCTATCATTGTGAAATTCGACTCGCAACGATACCAATGGTGCAAACCACGTCTCAAACGGACTTCGGGAAACTCCGTATGTGCTAACAAACGCCAACGATGTTTTCATCACCATTCCCACACGCTGCACGCACCAACGAAGCCTCCGGCAACCGGTGACACGCGCCCCGCACACGTCTTCTTCGCTCGATTGGCGAGATCCGACCCGGCCAGCGACCCGCAACCCGGCTCCATCCCCAAGACCCAATCCATGTCCAGCCTCTGACACGCAGCACACGCAGATGCTGCCACATGGACTAACGGTAAGCATAACGCCGTTAAATGGCCGTTAAGTTGAACCAGCCAGTTTAAAAACCACCTGAAAATCCCCGTAGCTAGTTTAGTGATTTTCATACCGGTTCTTTGCAACCCAAAACTGGTTCCTAAGGTTTTTTGACCTTCTAAACACATTGGTGGGATCAAATTTTCCAAAATCAACCCCCATCTCTTTGTTTTTATATATTAAATTCGATGGCTAATGGTACTACCCAATCAGTTATTCCAAAATTGACCCGGGAGAATTATGACAACTGGTCGATTCAAATGAGAGCCCTTCTAGGTGCTCAGGATGTCATGGACATTGTTGAAGATGGGTATTAAGAAAGCCCATCAAAGGAAGTTAAAGCAGCTATGTCGGATGCTCAAAGAACGACCTTGCGAACCGATCGAAAGAAAGATTGTAAGGCGAAGTCCATAATCTACCAAGGCCTTGATGAGGCCACATTTGAAATCATCGCCTCCGCCAAGACATCCAAAGAAGTTTAGAACTCTCTCCATCGAACACACAAAGGTGCAAATAAAGTGAAAAAGATTCATCTTCAAACATTGCGAGGTGAGTTCGAATCTTTCAAAATGAAGTCTACTGAATCTATTGCTGACTATTATACACGAGTAATGGTAGTATCAAATCAATTGAGAAGAAATGGAAAGACTTTCAATGATGAGAGAATCTGTGAGAAAATTTTGCGATCTTTAGATCCAAAATATGATTATATAGTTGTGACCCTAGAAGAAACAAAAGATTTGGAAACAATGATCATAGAAGAACTTGTGAGCTCACTCCAAGCTCATGAGCAGAAAGTCAACAAAAGAAGTGATGATAAAGCACTAGAGCAAGCCCTCCAAACGAAGTTGTCCCTCACTACAGATAGATACGATAAAGGGGGGACATCACAACAAGGAAGAGGATGAGGCCGAGGATCTCATGGAAGAAATTCTGGAAACTTTGACTCCAGAGGAGGTAGTAGAGGCGGAAGAGGTCCCACTAGAGGAGGACAAAATCAACAGAACTATGACAAAATCAACAGAACTATGTCCCACGAGACAGAGGACAAGGAAGAAAAGGGGGATACAATAACCGCCCAAACGTAGACAAAAGAAACATTCAATACTACAATTGTCACAAGTACGGACACTATAGCAATGAATGTTGGAGGCGACAACAAGAAAAGGTTAGCAAGGAGATTAACCTTGTCGAAACTGAACATGCAGATGGAGAGTCGTTGATGCTGATGACACACAATGCAACTCCTCAGGACCAGAGTGTTTGGTACCTTGATTCTAGAGCCAACAACCATATGACTGGCAGAAAGAACCTATTCTTTGAACTTGATGAGAAAGTTCAGGGGGAGATCTCTTTTGGTGATAATTCTAAAATCCCAGTCCGAGAGAGAGGAGATGTTTTGATCAAATAGAAGTTCGGAGATCATGCTTACATCTCCAATGTCTACTATGTGCCAGCCATGAAGACTAATATACTTAGTCTCAGACAGCTCGTGGAGAGAGGCTATCGAATTAGCCTTAGTAATAAATAGATGGTGATTACAAACGCTTGAGGAAAGTTTGTTACTCGAGTTCAAATGGTAAAGAATCGAATGTTTCTGCTCGCCATCCAGCACAATACGCCAAGGTGTTTGAGCGCTATCATTACCGACAAAGACTGGCTATGACATCTAAGGTATGGGCATCTAAATTTTGAAAGTTTGAAATAATTGGGAAGCAAGAAGATGGTGAAAGGCTTACCCAATATCCACTATCCAAATATGATGTGAAAGCTGTATTTTGACCAAGCAACACAAAAACTGCTTTGGAAAGCAAGCCGACTGGAGATCTACCATGCCACTCCAGCTAATATACACATACGTGTGTGGTCCACTAAGACCATTTTCAAATGGACAAAATCGATACTTCCTCACCTTCATCGATGACTACAGCAAGAAGACGTGGGTCTACATCCTGAAAAGGAATTCAGAGGTGTTTGACAAGTTCAAAGAGTTCAAAGCTCTTGTGGAGAAATAGAGTGGCTACTGCATCAAGTCACTCCAATCAGACCAAGGAGGAGAGTACAAAGACGAAGCTTTCCTGGAATTCCTTAGACAACAAGGGATTCAAAAATAGTTCACACCATCATACACTACTGAAAGGAAGAACCGCACAATCCTTAACATTGCCAGAAGCATGTTAAAGGATAAGAATGTGCCAAAGAGTTTTTGGGCAGAAGCAGTGTTATGTGCAGTCTATCTACTCAATCAGTGTCCTGCAAAGAGTATTGATACAAAGACACCATATGAAACCTGGAGTACTCACAAGCCCAGTGTGAGTCATCTTAGGGTGTTTGGCTCCATAGCCTATGCCAAGATCCCAGAAGCAAGAAGGACAAAGCTGGATGATAAAGGAGAGAAGTGTATACTTGTTGGATACAACGATAGCACCATGGGATATCGACTCTACAATCCCATCAACAAGAAAGATTTTCACAGCCGGGATGTCATCTTTGAAGAAAATGAATCCTGGAAATGGGACCAGGTTGAATGTTCCAAAGATGCGGAATTAACACTTGAAGGAGAAGAACCTATACAGACAAGAGAAGTGGCTATCGAGCCACAAGTTCCTGAGCTGCAGACACCTCCACATGGTTCATCACAGAGGAATGAAGCCCCATCAACAATAAAGCGTGAAATCTTAGACATGAGACCTAGAGGACCTCGAAATCTAACCGACCTGTATAAAACTACAGAACCAATAGAAGAGTATGTTACTATATACTATCTGTTGTTGACCAGCGACCCGATTAGCTTTAAGGAAGCTAAAAAAGAAGACAAATGGAGAAAAGCAATGGATAAGGAGATTCAATCCATCGAGAAAAACAAGACTTGGGAGTTGACAAATCTCTCGAAGGGCCGCAAAACCATTCGTGTGAAATGGGTTTACATGACTAAGAAGAATGCTCAAGGAGAAGTTCAGAGATACAAAGCAAGACTTGTCGCCAAAGGCTACAAGCAAAAAGAAGGGATTGATTATGGGGAAATCTTTGCCCCGATTGCCAAAATTGAAACCATCAAATCTAATTTCACTATCAGCACAAAATGGATGAAGGATTTACCAGCTGGACATGAAATCAGCATTTCTGAATGGTTTTTTGGAAGAAGAGTTCTATATTGACCAACCACCTAGATATGTGAAGAAGGGCAAAGAAAATAAAGTGTATAAGTTGAAGAAAACACTCTTTGGCTTGAAGCAGGCACCTCGTGCGTGGAACATAAGGATTGATGACTACTTCCAAAAGAATGGATTTAAGAAGTGTCCCTACGAACATATGCTATACATTAAGATGGAGATAGATGGAAGCATACTGATAGCTTGCCTATATGTTGTTGATTTGATCTTCATCGGCAACAATCCAGAGATTTTTACTGCTTTCAAGAGGAGCATGGTCAAAGAATTCGAAATGATGGATATTGGCTAGATGGCTTACTTTCTTGGAATAGAAGTCATGCAAAGTGAGAAAGGAATCTTCATCTCCTAGAGCCACTATGCAAAAGAAGTACTAAAGAAGTTTGGGATGGACAAATGCAACCCTTTGACAACTCCGGTTGAAATGGGATTGGAGTTGAGAAAGAATGAGCAAGGAGATGTTGACCCCACATATTTCAGGAGTCTGGTTGGAAGCTTGAGGTATTTGACGTGCACCAGACCAGATATACTCTATGGAGTTGGACTTGTCAGTAGGTACATGGAGACTCCTGACCAGTCCCACCTGAATGCAACGAAAAGGATACTCCGATATGTCAAGGGTACCATCACCGATGGTATGTTCTATTCATCAAGAGGTGATTGCAAACTTATCGGCTATTCAGATAGCGATTTGGGAAGAGATTTTGATGAAAAAAAAAAAAGCACGATGGGATTCACATTTTTCATGGGAGATACAGCGTTTTCATGGTTTTCAAAGAAGCAATCCATCCTAACATTGTCATCATGTGAAGTTGAGTATGTTGCTGCCAGCTCAGCTGTTTATCATGATATATGGATTAGGAATGTACTGAAGTATCTGAGATTTCTTCAAGATAACCCCATAGAAGTCTATATTGACAATCGATTAGCGATTGCACTTGCGAGAAATCCAGTTTACCATGAAAGAAGTAAACATATTGATACTCGTTATCATTTTATTAGGGAACATGTCAAGAATAAAGAAGTGGAGTTGATATCTTGCAGAACGTATGATCAGATTGCTGATATTTTCACGAAGCCACTCAGGCATGATATTTTTGTAAGACTAAAGACAATGCTCGGAATGACAAAGTTAGGAGAGTCAAGTTTAAAGGGGGATGTTGAAAACTAAACTTGACTGAATCTGGAGATGGTCGGCAGCCCACCGCAGTTGAATTTTCTGGAGTCGGCAAGCAACCTACTCCATCTACCAGCCCACCTCCGTTGAAGATTTGCTCCCACATTTGTTGATTATTTTGGTTTTTTATTTGCTATCAATAGGCGTGTGTATGTAATGTATTATGTGGTGTGTTGAGAGTGTAAAGCCAGTGAGAGTAAGAGAGAGTTTTAATTTGAAGTTCTCTGTATCCATTTTAAGATTGAAATATATTGTAATTGTGCATTTATTCTCACTGAGTTTTAGTCACAACTAGTGATTGAGCGATCCTCTCCACCCATCAAATTGTTCCTTGGGATTCAGTCATAACCAGGGAAGTGTAAGTGATGATACAGTATTTCTTTTGCAAGTAGGTGTAATAGTTTAGTTAGTGGGTAGTCTTTTAGTTTTAGGGGAATTTTTATTTTATATATATGTAATCTCCCAGAACTTGGAATGTAGCCACGGTATTCCTCCGCCATAAGTGAGGGTAAGTAATGAATTAAATAGACTATTTTGCCTTTAAAGGATGATGAATCATATGAATAGCAAATTTCGATGACAAAATTTTATAAGGAGGGGAGAATGTAATGACCGAGAAATTATGATATTTAAATAATGAAAGAAGGAGGGAAAATGAAATTGTAATTTTAATATTTAAATAGGGTCTCGTCGACGAACACAAGGGGTGCTAATACCTTCCCCTCACGTAATCGAACTCCTGACCCCGACTCTAGTAGTGTAGAACGATTCTACCCTTAATTGGGTAGTAATCAAGTGTTCTAATCACATTTCAAAAGGTTAGTGGCGACTCCATACACCATGTTTTTCACGAAAATATACTTTTTCAAAATTCACACCCTTTTTCCTAGTTCATAGCCGCACTCGTGCCAATGTTTGGCAGGTCCAGGACGTCGCGACAATTTCAAAGTTTGAATTTTTATTTTATGGATTTAAAAGAAACTCTAGACAATTTTGTATTATATTTTTTTTCCCAAATCTATACAAATGCCAAAAATAATACTAGTATTTTACATCTAGTCACGTGAAATGTATGCGGCATATTTAGTATTTACAATAAAATAATAAAAATTAATCAACTTTTTTTTTTTTTTTTTTTTGTAGAAAAAAATTCCTAAAATGTTTATCTTGTTATTTTTCATACAAAAAATGTTAAGAAATTAGTTTAACATTTACATAAAATGGCACTCTAATGAAAAATTATATACATTTATTCGATATTTTTAAAAGTAATATCACCTATCATATATTTGTTTCAATTGATTGTCTATAATGGAATTTGGATTGTACAAAAGAAAAGAGATAACTCATCTTTATTCTTCATTTGGATTGTACAAAAGAAAAGAGATAACTCATCTTTATTCTTTATTTTTTAAAACAAAATTTGAATTTATTCTTCCCCCCACCTCACCTTTTTATCTTTGAATGACATTTGAAAGGAAGATGCAAGCCTTGGCTGCTGCTCTCTATTTCCTTATAAATCTGCTCCATTTTTCCCACACCTCTTTCAAGAAGTGTATCAAAACCTCCTCTGCAAAGCAGCTACAATTACCAGGTCAGTCTAATGCCAACTCTGCGTCCATCCAAATATATCTATAAAAATTCTGATTCGCTTATTGAATATATCTCTTTTTTGCTCCATGGATTTTGCCTATTTGTTGATTATTGTGTGTTTTGTGTTCGTGTTCTTTCATTTTTTGCGCCTAGATTCGGATTAAGTGCACAATTTTTGCTCTCTCTCCCACGAATTATTTATCCTTGTGTAGTAAAAGTAAGAGAGTTTTGAAAAATTATCTATTACGAATTTTGCCTATAAAAAAAATTTTGTAATATTTAGGAGCATGTATCTCGAATTTTGAATTTGAATTTGAATTTGAATTTGTGTGAATTTTAATATAATTTTGTACTATCTTTTTGTGTAAAAAATTACACAAATCTAAAATTAAAAATTTGAAATCCAAGCTCATGGTCCTAAAATTTTATATTGATAAGAATTTTTTTTAATATTTTGTATGAAACAAATCTTTTAAAGTTATATTAATTAACACACGAATGTAGAACATCTAACTTTCAAAAAAGAAAAGAAGAGGAAACCTCATTTTAAAGTCATATTAATCAACACACGATTATGCCTTAAATTTAAAAATATTTATTCCTTATATATATATATCTTGTTATGGATTCATAAAAGGTTTTACTTTCATGGTAATAATAGTCTCAATCTCTCCATCTTGAGTCTTGACTATAATTCAGAGAGTTACGTAACCTCAAATCACATTTAGATTGAAGTCTTCACAAATTGTAGAACCAATATTTAATAGTGTCTGAAGCAATTTTGAGCAGCGTTGCTATTACTCTCCTTAAAAATCTAGGTTTTCTGATTCATCCGCGCATTATTTTTAAAAGATAAAGCTATTTGTGTTTGCAAATTGATTTACACTATTGATATTTTATAAATTTTTTTTTTCTAAAATATTTGGTTTTACTTTTAAAGATAAAGATATATTTGTACACAAATTAATTTGTGATATATATAATATAGAAATTTATAATATTTGGTTTTACTTTTCAAAGACAAGGATATTTTTGTCCAAAAAAATATACACAATTTATGTGTAGATATATATATATATATATATATATATATATATATATATTTGCATGTGAAAATTAATTAACATTATGCATTGTTGGTTAGGTGAAAACCATGACGAGATGAATGACTCGAGATATGATGAGTACTACTTTTTTCCTTTCTTTATTCAAACCACGATAAAGCCATCATATTCTCCTTTTCTTTTTACCAAGCGTTTAAGGCACACTTAATAAGCATTGTTTCTTTCTCTTTCTTTTCAAAACAGAGAAAGAGAGTGGAGCTCTCGAAATTCGATTCTATATTATTTTAATTTTGATGATTTTTACTCTCAACATTACATTATACCCCTTTCATTTATTTACCTTTTACTTTCTTAATAAATAAAAATTTAAAATTTTAAGAAAGGTGAAGAGGTGTTTAGGCAGAAAAATTATATAGGAGACCTCCCTCTTCATGTGCCTATTTCTTAAATTGAAACTTTCTATCTTTGTATGTTTGATTTATTGAATGTAGGACCAAAATTAACAAAATAACAAGAAATGTACATAAGTGTTTAGGCAATATATGGCAATATACAGTATCTATGTGTCTATTTCTTAATATGTTTGATAATAATGAATGTAGGATCAAAATTTGATTTGATCTCAAAGTAATATGCATGTGATTATGTATACTCACACACGCAAAGGTTATATAGCTTGTGCGAATGCAAAGCACATGATTGCTAGGGAATAACATAGTGTTAATATTTTAATAATTCTTGATAATTATATATACATATATGTAATGATATATTGTTATAATTTAGTTTGCAAAATTAAAGTATGAATACTTAAAAGTTATTTATAAAAATTAAATTTTTTTACAACTATAAAATACATAAACATAGACATAAATGATCAATTAAAATTATGTAAAATATACAATTTTAATATTTACATAAAAATATAAATAATAAATTTAATAAATACATTTTTAATTTTTATTTTTCATTTTGCGTAAAAACTAAATATGACTTTTTTCAATAAAAATATTAAAAATTTTGTTGTAATTCTGAATTGTCATCTTCTACTTAAAATATTTATAATTAACACTTTTTGTTTACTTAATGATAATTAATGGATTTCTAAAATTCAAATAAATTAATAAGATATATAATAGTTTATCCAAGTGATACCAGACAGTTTATAATAATTTTAGAATAATTAGAAGAATTATCTATTTTATTTTAAGATGCATAATTTAATTATATATCATTTATAAAACCATTATGTCTATTATGTTATTTTTATGTTCAACTATTCACATATTTTAAATAAATTTTAACTGTAAATTATCAATTTTTATTAAAAGATAATAATATTTTTGTTTATGAAATAATTCACGCTACTTGTATTTTCTATATGATATATATTTATAACCCATTTTACTTCGTTCTTTAACCAAGTGAACTTTTGTTCATATATATATATAATATGTCACATGTGTTGCGCGTGATTATGTGTGAATAATTTTTTCAAAATTATTTTTATAATTTTTAATAAATTTTACATAAATTTAAAAAATAAATTGATAATATAATGCCATAATTTAGTTTATAAATATTAAAATAAGAATATTTAAAGTTATTTATATTGTTACTTTGATTAAAATTACAAAATAAAAACTTCAACATGAATATTATAATGACACAAGTAAACATGAAGGCATAAAGAGTATTTTAAACAAAAACATATGAAATATTTTAATTAAAATTATAAGAAATATTAAATTTTAATACTGACATAAAATTATAGATAAAATTATTAATAACTCATGGTGACATCTTCATCCACTAATCTTGTGGATTTTTGATTCTCCAAATTGAAAACTATAATATAGATATATACTTTTATATTTAACAAAAATTGAGTTACATCTCTAATAAAGAAAATTATAATTTAGATATTATTTGTGATTTTTTTTTTTGACAAAATTGTGTTTTTTTTTTATAACACCATAGATTAAGTGTTTTGGTCATTTCAAAATCACTTAAGCCTCTTTTTAGTTTTACTTGTTTTGCAGATGAAGCCTAATGACACAACTTGATGTTAATTTGCATAAGATAATAGAGATGATAATGGTCACAATATTTTTCAAATCGAAATTTATTAATTTATTGGTCTTCTCCACTCAGCTTGGATCTCACTTTTATCACTTGGACTGCTGCTCCATCTCAAAGTAATCTTCACACAAAATCATCACCGATGACTGAAGCAATTTTGTTCTGTTTGGCTGAGACCCTCCTTGAAAAGTTGGGCTCTCGGGCTTTTCAAGAGATTGGATTGGCATGGGCTGTCAAAGACGAAGATCAAAAACTTAATTCCATCGTTTCCACACTCAAGAATGTGCTTTGGGTTGCAGAGGAGCAGTAATTCCATAATCACGAGATCTCAAATTGGCTTTGGGAGCTTCAAGATGTAGTTTACGATGCAGAAGATTTGCTCGACGATCTCTCTACCACAGCTTTGCAACAAAAGGTGATAGAAACTCGCGAGAAAGCTGCAACTTTTCTTTTCGAGCTCCAATCCGATTGTGTTTGGTCTGAAGATGGGTCATAGGAGTAAGGCTATCAGGGAGAGATTAGATGAACATGCAAAGCTTAAGAACCAATTCAACTTAAAGATCACCCCACTGAGTCTAGACTACATAAATATAGGGAGAGAGAGCAAACTCATTCCCTTTTTCCTCAAGAAAAAGTTATTGGGAGGGAAGATGACAAAAATAAAATAGTGGATCGTTTACTGGATAGCAATCCTATTGCTGTTGGATATAACTTTTCAGTCATTCCAATTGTTGGAATTGGGGGCCTAGGAAAAACTACTCTTGCTCAATATGTGTACAATGATGAGAAAATTGGATAACATTTTGCGCTAAAAATGTGGGTTTGTATGCCGAATGATTTTAATAGGAAGAGAATTGTTGAAAATATTTTAGAATCTGCAACTAAGAAGAAAACTGAGGGGAGCCTTCAGATGGATACACTGCAAGATTGCCTTCGGAAAGAAATTGGTGGTTAGAAATACTTGCTTGTTTTAGACGATGTTTGGAATGAGGATCATGCATTGTGGGACAAACTAAAAGATTTTTTAAATGTATGTGCAAGTGGAAGTAAGATTATAGTAACAGCTCGGAGCCATAGGGTTGCAGAAATCACAAGGCCCGTTGAACCATATGTTTTAGAAGTTCTTGATGAGCAGAGGTCCTGGTGTTTAAGAAAATGGCATTTAAACCAGGAGAGGAGCCACAAAACCAAGTGGACATTGGAAAGGAGATTGTTAAACGGTGTTCAGGTGTTCCTCTTGCCATACGGACTTTGGCGAGCTTCTTGTACTCCCAAGATACCAAGGACTGGGAATCCATTAAAAGTAAAGAATTTTCAAAAATAGCTCCAAACGAAAATGGTATCATGTCTGTCCTGAGGTTAAGCTATGATGACCTCCCATCATATTTAAAGCAATGCTTTGCTTACTGCTCCGTATATCCCAAAGATTTTGAAATTAAGAAGTGAACCTTGATCCAACTTTGGATGGCGAACCGTTTTCTTCATTCACAGGATGGAAAACAATGTGCAGAAGAAATTGGGGATCAGTATTTTACGGAGCTATCAAGGAGGTCCTTTTTTCAAGATGTAAAAGGAGAAGTAAGGCATGATGATATAGTGAGTTGTAAAATGCATGATCTGATGCACGACCTTGCAGAATTGGTTGCTGGGGAAGGAATTTGTCGTTGGAGCTCAGAGGCAGAAAAGATTACGGGAAAGACACGTCACCTGTCATTTCATTGTGAATCAGAAGGTTTATCGAGGGAAATTCCATCTCCATTGTTCAGTGCGGGTAAGTTGAGAACATTTCTTTTGCCATCCTCCATAGGAGTGAACGAAACATGTTGCCGAAAGCTTATTTCGAGATTCAGGTGCCTACGCGTGTTGGATTTGCCTGAGCACGAGATCGAAATGTTACCAGGTTCAATTGGGAAGTTGAAGCATCTAAAGTATCTCGACCTTTCTGGGAACCAAATGAAACGACTCCCTGAATCTATTACCCGCCTGGTGAATTTACAGACGCTGAACCTCTCTCGTTGTCGGGAACTCGAAGAATTGACGAGGGATATTAAGAATTTAGTCAGCTTGGTGCATCTTTATTTGGATCGGTGTATTCTTTTTAGATGTATGCCATGCGGAGTGGGGCAGTTGAAGCAACTAAGGTATCTTGACCTTTCTTTGAACTGCAATATGAAACGACTCCCTGATTCTATTACCCGCCTGGTGAATTTACAGACGCTGAAGCTCTCTTGGTGTGCGAAACTCGAAGAATTGCCCAGGGATATTGAGAATTTAGTCAACTTGGTGCATCTTTATTCGGATTTGTGTTTTAGTTTGAGACGTATGCCGCGCGGAGTGGGGCAGTTGTCTTGCCTTCGAAGGTTGAGTCAGTTTGTGGTGGGCGAGAATGCAACCACAAGCAGTGGACTCAGTGAGTTGAAAGGGTTAAATAATCTGGAAGGGAAGTTGAGGATTGTAATCAGGAGAAGGATAAAAAGTGCAGAAGCATCGGAAGCGCAACACCTTCGAGACCTGGAATTGGAGTGGACGCAAGAAAGCAATGAGGATAGGGACGAGGATGATTATGCGTTCCTCCTATTTCCTTTTTTTTTTTTTTTTAAATTAAATTGCGACCATATTTTTCTTCCTGCTTCCTCAGTTACCTTGGTTAAATTATCATTTGAATTTTTTTATTTACTTTTTATATCTTAGATCAATTTTTTATTAATATTTTACATACAAAATTAAAATATTAATAGAAACAAAATCTTGATCCAAATGGAGCCCATGGCTTCCCAAATTTTTTAACTTAAAAAAAAAAAAAAAGTTTAGTCATTATCGTGACCTTGGATTAATATTTCAAAAATCACATCCACTTGAAATTTTTGATACTTAAGGCTGCATGGACGCCTAACCCTTCTACCTTTATTTTTAAATTAGTCTAATAAATTTTATTTTAGATTTTATATTTTTAATTAGTGCACTTGAACTAGTTTACTAATTAATTTTTCACAGAGCTAGATTTGTTATTTAAATTTAAATTTAAACTTTTAATAGTGTTAAGGAAGCATGCTAAGTTGTATGAGGGATCAACATTTGTTATCACTAATTTTCACAATCTTGACTTTTGAAAAATATTGCAGGGTAAAAATGGTTGGAATGCTCCTTGACTCTCGTTGACCTGAAATAGGAAGAGAAGAGAGGCTTGGAGGACCCGGGGTGTACTGCGGGGGATCTCTCCGATGCCTAAGTAAGAGGAAAGCTTTTAAGGAGGCTTAACGCAACAGTAGAGTAGTGTCTTATGACTTACCTTTGCCTGTACTCCAAATCCCTTCTTATAGGGGCTTGAGTTGACCACTGGTTGGCTCGAATTTATTGCGTCAGGGCGTGAATTGCTCTCTAGCCATAAGTGCGTGCGCCTATTACTTGGTTATTAAGGGCGTTGGCATGGATCTCTCCTCCTTTAGGTTGAAGCTAATCACTCGTCAGAAAGTCAGACCTGGAGAAAGTATAAGGGCAGGCGTTGACCTGCCCTTATTAGCGTGATTTATTATGGGCATATCAGTTGTCCCCCCCCTCAGTTTCAAATTTCTTGATAGAATTTTGAATAATTGTTTGTGTTTGCGTCTTTCCCTTTAACACTCCATCATGTTCGTTTCTCTTTTCTCCAATTTTTTTTTTAATATATGTATATTTATATATATATATATATTTTGGGCAGAATAGTTGAGTAGGCTGTTTTGCCCGAGCTGTTTTTGTCCGAACTGTTTGTGCCGAGCTGTTTGTCTGAGCTGTTTTTGTCCGAGCTGTTTGTGTCGAGCTGTTTGTCCGAGCTGTTCTTGTGCCCAGCTGTTTTTATGCCGAGCAGTTTTGTCCGAGCTCTTTGGTGAAAGACTCGTGTCGAGCTCTTCGTGCCGAGCTCTTTGAAGAGAGACTCGGGCCGAGCTCTTCATGCCGAGCTCTTTGAAGAGTGACTCGTGCGGAGCTATTTAAAGAATGACTCGTGCCGAGCTCTTCGTGTAGAGCTCTTTGAAGAGAGACTCGGGCCGAGCTGTCTAAAGAATGACTCGTACCGAGCTCTTCATGCCGAGCTATTTGTGCCGAGCTCCTCGTGCCGAGCTCTTCGTGCCGAGCTCTTTGAAGAGAGACTCGTGCCGAGCTGTCTAAAGAATGACTCGTGCCGAACTCTTCGTGCCGAGCTGTTTGTGCCGAGCTCCATCGTGCCAAGCTCTTCGTGCCGAGCTCTTTGAAGAGAGACTCGTGTCGAGCTCTTTGAAGAGTGACTCGTGCCGAACTGTCTGAGAATGACTCATGCCGAGCTCTTCGTGCCGAGCTCTTTGAAGAGAGACTAGGGTCGAGCTCTTCATGCCGAGCTCTTTGAAGAGTGACTCGGGTCGAGCTGTTTCTTCTGAGCTTTTTGAATAATTAGGCCGAACTGTTAAACTCTTTGGGGGAATTAGTCCGACCTGTCCTATGGAGGGAGATTGGCTGAGCTAACCAACCTACTCGACTGTGTGGCATTACAACTAATGCTCGTTGCTTGAGCTTTCCGCCTGATGAGTCGTGCTCATCTGTTGGGTTGTTCTGGCCTCACGAGTCGTGCTCGTCAGTTTGGGCCATCCTCCAGATGAGTCGTGCTCATCTGTTGGTTTGGTCTGGCCTCACGAGTCGTGCTCGTCATTTTGGGCCGTCTGCGTGATGAGTCGTGCTCATCTGTCGGGTTGCTTTGGCCTCACGAGTCATGTTCGTCATTTTGGGCCGTCCGCCTGATGAGTCGTGCTCATCTGTTGGGTCATCCTTCGCGTCTATCTCACTATCCCGAGGCATCGTTGCACGCTTCTGTCCTGCGAGAGATACATAAAAGCAGGTTTTAAATGCGTTCTACCTCGGAAAGTGGGTTGAAGGAAAGCATTATTTATGGCCATCCATCCAACGTTGTGTCTGAGGCAACTTGGTGTTCCCGAGGTGGCATTTGTCCTCGAGAAGCCTCGTCTATGCACTTGTCAGAGATTTTCTGTGTCCTTTGCCTCCCTCGAGACGCAATCCTTCTCGTAAATGAAAATTCTTGAGATTCCCGCCATAGGGATTCGTGCCCTCCTTTCTATATAAAGGCCAGTGGACTCCTTCATTCCACACTCGTCTTCATTCCAAGAGAACTGCTTCCTTCTCTACTCTTCTCCATTCCACAAGTCTCTTATTTGGTGCTAGGTATGCTTTCCCTCTCTATAGCATTTTTGTCTTGTTGTTCTTCATGTTCTTCGTTGTTCTTGTGCTAGTTTTGTATGTTTGATCTTGTCTTGTAAGATTGCCTAGTTGTTTGTGTGAAATTTTACTGTCTTGATCTGTCTTGGCATCCTTTCTTCTTGATCTTTGCTGTTGCTTGCTCGCTTGATCCTTAGGTTTAAGTAGTGTTTCCTTCAGGCTTGGTTTTTCCTATGGAGACCTCCTCATAGCCATTAAGGGTTCCTACAACAGTTCGGAGCGCTCGTTATGAGCTCACCTCTTCTGACCTGCAAAATGTTCATTATTTTTTTGCCATACCATCGAATGTCACTGTTAGGTTACCAACTGCTTCCGAATCAGCTCTTGACCAAAAATCCGAGGAGCTCTGCCTCTATACCAATTATCTAGATTTGGGTCTTAGGCTCCCTTTTCCCTCCTTTGTTTCTAACGTATTACGTTTTTATCGCATAGCACCATCTCAACTTGTTCCGAACTCTTATCTTTCGCTTACTTGTTTTGCCGTGCTTCTGCTCCGCTTGGGCCATCAGCCTACCATCCCCCTCTTCAGAAGTTGTTTCCAAATGCGATCTCACTCTGCGGAGAAGGAGCTATATTATTTCAACTCTCTACCAGGTTATAAACTCTTCTCACCAGGCAGTTCTTCCATCCATAACTGGAAGACCCGTTACTTCTTCGCCTCGAGAGAGCTGGATTACACAGGCTCCTTTGTCTGGTCTTCTCCTCTTGATGGTAACGTGGTTATTTTTTTCCACCCTCTTTTGCGGGGCTTACAAGTAGGTGATCCGTCTAACTCATCTTTTCTCCTTTCACCCCTTTTTCCTTTGTAGTTCGGGTGCGCCATCTCCTCCCCAGACTTTGCCCCAAAGAGCAGGCCATCCTTAAAGAACTTCGTGCCCTCAGGTGAACAGGGGATTATCCCTCACGAAGAGCTGCTTCAGGAGCGTGTCCTCGTGCAGTGGGGGATCAGCCCCGTTTGCTCAAGTCATTCTCCCCCCTGATTATGTATATGTGTATGTTCGGTTGTCGTCTTTACTGTTGGTGTTTTTACTCCTTGTCTCTTTTATCCTTGCAGATATGGACTTCACCAGGTATGAATCTCTCATGGGAGAGGCTAGAAAGCAAAGGGTGAGCAGGAGCAGGAAGAAGAGAAGGGAGGTCGAAGGAGAATCCTCTCACAGGGATGCACCCGCAGTAGGGGATTCCGGCACCCTTACTGATGAGGTCCATGCTGCTCCTCCTACGAACTCATAGGCTCAAGTTGAAGCCATCTTCCACGAGCCGACCCGTTCTGCCTCTGCTCTCCGTCGGGCTATGCATGTTGAGGATTTTGTGTAGGCCCAGTGTACCCTTCCTGACGCCCTCTCGGCGAAAATCCGCCATACTTCGTACCAGGTGTCTATTTAAGTAGGCTTTATACTTTTGGACTTATGCATAGCCTTGCTAACTGTTCCTTACTTGGTATTTTCTGTAGCTGGCGACGATGGCTCTAGCCCAGGAGGAGAAGGTCGCGGAGATGTATCGCCAGACCCTCGATGCCCGGGAAAAATATGTCCTTGCTCAGAACGAACTGCATGAGGCCGAGGCCCGCGAGCGGGCTCTGCAGGCAGAGGTCGATCACCTTCGTAGGGAGGAACTTCCTTCCAGAGAGGCTGTTACTGCTGCTTCTGCTTCTCGAACTGCAATGAAGAAGTACAAAGAGTCCAACCAATTCGTTATCGACACCTCCAAAGCTTATCGAATTGGATTCAGAAGGTGCCGGGATCAAGTAAGGACTAAACATCCTGAGATTCCTCTTGACGGTGTAAGCTCTTATGGTTATGGCGATGAGAGCCTCGAGTCTGTGGAGGACCTAGAGGAGGATGAAGAAGGGGAGGAGGTGGAAGTTGGAGAGGGGAGTAAAGCAAACTAATATGTAGGAACCGACCATGTATTTTGAATTTTTCAACCTTTATTGATGTAATGCAACTTTTTGTAAAAGACACTTTTATTACAGCGCTACAAAAAGCGGTTCTTAAGAACAGTATTTCTTTAACATTTCAGAATTCCACGTGTTCTTGATTTCTTTCCCCCCTACCTCTTCCAACTTGTAGGTCCCAGGTTTTATCTCTGTGGTGACCTTGTATGGGCCCTCCCAGTTAGGCTTTAACTTGTGCGACTCTGGTTCGGACGGGTTGTTTCGCCTTTTCCTCAGTACTAAGTCTCCTGGATGGAAATTCCGTGCTTTCACGCGGTGGTTGTAGTACTTTGCTACCCTCTGCTGGTACGCAGCAACTTTTAAACTTACCTGATCCTGTCTCTCTTCTAGTAGGTTTATTTCTGATCTAAGCTCCTCGCTATTGGTCTACTTGTTAAATTATTGCCTTCGCCAAGAGGGTATCCCCACCTCTGCTAGGATGACTGCTTCTCCACCAAAGACGAGCATGAAAAGGGTTTCCCCTGTTGCTGCTCTCTTGGTTTTGTGGTACGCCCATATAAGGGAAGGGAGTTCCTCTGTCCATCTACCTTGTAGTGATTCAAGTCGCGTCCTCAGACCATGCAGAATCGTTCGATTCATGTTCTCTACTTGTCCATTGCTCTGGGGGTGTGCCACTGACGCGAAGAGGAGCTTAATAGATAGGTCCGAACAGAACTTTCTGAAGCGGTCGTTGTCGAACTATTTCCCATGGTCTGTAACTATCGCCCAGGGGATGCCATAACGGCAAACTACTGAAGTCCATACGAAACGTGTGATGTTCCGCTCAGTTATGGTGGCTAGAGGTTCGGTCTCTACCCATTTAGTGAAATAATCTATTGCTACCAACAAGAATTTTTTCTGACCAGTCGTCTGTGGAAGAGGTCCGAGGATGTCTATCCCCCACTGCGCAAAAGGGCAGGGGCTGGTCAGAGGGGAGAGCAGACTAGAGGGCGCGTGTGGTATCACTACGCACCTTTGACATTTGTCGCATCTTTTGATGAGCTCGACAGCGTCCTTTTTCATTGTGGGCCAGTAAAATCCTTGTCGCATAGCCTTGTGAGCTAGGGCCCTACTGGCAAGGTGATTTTCGCATATCCCTTCGTGGACTTACCGGAGTATGTATTCCCCTTCCTCGTTGCCTAGACAGGAAGGTAGGGCAATGTCAAGGATCTCCTGTAGAGCTCCCGGCCCATCAACGTATATCTGGCAGCTTTCCTTCTCACCTTTTGAGCCTCTTTATTGTCCTCTGGTAAGGATCCTTCTTGGAGGTATAGGAATAGGGGCGCTCTCCAATCGTCCTTGCTGATCTCAGACGTTATTGAGTTAATTCTCTCCTCCTCGTACGAGGGCTTCTCTATGCGTTCAAGATAGATTATGTCTTTCCATTCCGAACTGGTCGCCGAAGCTAGCTTCGCGAGTGCGTATGCCTTATGTAAGATAAAACTAGATTTGTTAAGAACAAAACTATTTTATTTTATTATTTTATAAGTTATTTGGATATATATATTTCATGACTTGCACATTTTGCTTTGGCTGGCATATGATAATTTTTAATTAATAGCTTGCACCCCTGCACTCTGCTTTGCACACTGAAGTAGTATGGATGATAATAATAATGGTGTTCAAATAAGTTAATAAGATATATAATAGTTTATCCAAGTGATACTAGACTCCTTATAATAATTTTAGAATATTTAGAGGAATTATCTATTCTATTTTAAGATACATAATTTAATTATATATCATTTATAATTACCGAAGTGGACACGTGTCTTGTCAACGAGAAATTACCGAGAGGGCTGATTTTAGGGCTTGAAATTCATCGACGAGGGGTAAGCATTCCTCGATGAACCACCTTCTTGGATTCGTCGACAAGGTGACGTGGCTCGTCAACGAGACAACACTTTATAAATTAGCTCAATTTGGGTTTCAATGAGGAAATTTTCATGCAAGGCTCTCTCTCTCTCTCTCTCTCTCTCTCTCTCTCTCTCTCTCTCTCTCTCTCTCTCTCTCTCTCTCTCTCTCTCTCTCTCTCTCTCAATTTCATCTCTCTCACCTTCTCTTTCCATTTTTGGTTTCGATTCTCACCGGTTTGACGATCGGAAGCCATCACGCTACTCCTAGGAAGATTCTCTACAAATCTGCTACAGTAGATTGTTGGTTAGGCCAACTTTGGCACCATCCAAAAATTTGAGTAAGTTGGTTATTTTAAGTTTTATAAGGTATTTGGTGTTTCTGGACTGAAAAAAATGCTTTAGATGAAATAATACGGAAGTTTTGTTAAGAAAAATGTAATTTTAGGGTGTTGAGTTAGGAACACCACAAGAGTACGTTTGGTTAATTTTATGGGCTTGCCAGTAAGTTGGGTAAGGAGATAAATTAAGTCAGCATTTTAATAAAATTATTTATTATTATACAATATTTATTTTTAGAAATTACGTATGATATAATACAGTGTTTGGAAATACTGCTGTTGAATAGGGAAATGAATTTTATACATTTTAGCCGAAAACATGATTTCAGTTCAAATTTTATATTTAGAATAATATTCACCTTTGTGTGGCATGAGTATAATTTTCTATTAAAGTTATGTTATACCAAAATATTATGATTTCTCAGAATACGCATGTTATAATAGTTTTAAGAAAAATCATAAAAGTAGTACAAGAACTATGGTTTTTAAATAATACGTTAACAGTGCAGAAATATCATGATTTAGTATGTTATGTTTTATGCCGGTGTAGATGCCGTGATTTATATGATATGATATGCCGACGTAGATGGCGTGATTTATATATTATGATATGCCGGCGCAAATGCCATGATTTATGTTGGTGTAGATGCCGTAAATATGCATGCTATGTCAAGATTCAAGAAAATATGATCATGTCATATATTTATATTTATATGAAATAGTTATGTATCAGTATTATAAAATGTATTATATGTTATCAAAACCCGGATGGTTTAGTTTAGTTTCACGAAACATGGTACCGTAACTATACGTTCAAGATTATGTTTATGTTAGTACTACCACACATCTCAAATAGAGTGTGGGAGATGACAGTCAATGTGGCTTTATGGTAGTGCAGGTGTCCCTCTGGCAGTTCGGGCCAGGATGGGCAAGTCCATCGTACTTACAAACTTATGATGACTTAGCGTGGTCAACCAGCCATTGCTAGGTCCCGCCTATGGGCTGTACAACCTAGTCATGTAGGGGTAAGACATGACATCAGCTAACTATCCATCCTGGGCATTATTTTAGTATTATACAGTTATATAAGATGATTTACATGTACAGAAATTTAGTATGTTATATTATGTTATGTAAAATCATGTTTTATTAAAAAAAAAAAAAAAACTATACAGATAGTTTTACATGTTATACAATCAAGTACAGTTCGTGTTTATGTCATGATAATACTCATGTTGCCACACACTGATGTTAGTTTATCTCCCTTACTAAAAGGTGTCTCACCGCAGCATTACAAACATTTTAGGAAATCTGGATAAGAGGGCAGATAGAGCTCTGCAGCAGTAGAAGTTGATCGAGCTGTCCTGTCATAAGGGTAAGTAGTTGAGCTAAGGTTAGATGAATTTTTGGATTGAGACCCTAGATTACTTTTTGGACCTTTTGTGGATGATTGTATATATGTGAGAGACTCAGTAGAACTTTAGTATTGTGTTTGATGTGGTATGACATGTATGTAATTTATGTTTTCCACTGCTTAGGTATTAAAGATGTTTGACAGGTACATCCCTGGTACTCATGGGTCCACGTTGAACATGACTATGACAGTTTAGCAGTATGTTAGAGTTATTTTAAATATTATTGTGTGGAAAAAAAATAATAAATAGAAAAAATAAGCAAGTTGTTACACTGTATCATTGTTGGTTGTAGCGAACTCCAACTTTAATGCATACAACGTTTCTAATCTGTCTAGCTAGTAAGGATTAAACAAGCTCCCCCTCCTGTCCCACTCAATGACCCTTTCAAGTTTAGTGTCCAAGTTTTTGGCTCCTCTATTCTTTTGTAGGATTGTTCTACCATAAAATCAGCCAGTACTTGAGCTTTGATAGTAGGCTTGAGCTTGTAATCTATATCTAATTCCCCTAGCTTGACTGACCACCTCATCATTCTCCCCAAAGTCTTTGGCCGTTATTGGACTTGTCTCATTAGTAAGTTGGTTAGGACTACTATCTTATGCGTCTGAAATTATGGTCCTAACTTCCGTGCTGCACAGATAATTGCGATGGCTACCTTTTTCACTATTGTGTAATTGATCTTAGCCCCATTTAGCACTTTGCTAGTGTAGTAGATGGGCTTGTGTTGCCTTCCCTCCTCTTTAACCAAGACTGAACTGACCGTGTGTGGACTTGAGGCCACATACAGGTAAAGGTCCTCTCTTTTTTTTGCCTTTGTTAACAGTTTGGGGGGGGGGGGGGGAGCCAAGGTACTGCTTGAGTTATTCAAAGGCTTTACCTTATTCTTCTCCCCATTCGAATGCTCCCTTTTTTTTGCAATGCCTTGAAGAAGGGTAGGCTCCTATCTCCCGTGTAGGAGACGAACCTACTGAGTGAGAAAATTCTTCCGATTAAGACTTGAATCTCCCTCTTGGTTCTAGGAGCCTTCATCTCCAACAATACCCGTATCTTGTCAAGGTTTGCTTCTAATCCTCTGTGCATCACCATGAAAACTAGAAACTTCCCTATAGAGATGCAAAATATGCATTTAGAAGGGTTTAACTTCATTTGATACATGTGCAGCAACTCGAATGCCCCTTTTAAATCTCTATAATGCTCCTCTCATTTTTAGGCTTTTCACAAGCATGTCGTTAACGTATGCCTCCATCGTTTTCTGAGTAGATCTTTGAATATCTATTTTACCAACATTTGATATGATGCAGCCGCATTTTTCTACCTGAAAGGCATCACCTTATAATAGTAGAGCTCCCTTTCTATGATGAATGACATTTTCTTCTCGTCTCTTGGGTGTATTGGGATTTGATTATATCCCGAATACGCATCCATGAAACTGAGGAGCTTATGTCCAGATGTCGAGTCTACCATTTGGTCAATACGAGGAAGGGGAAAGCTATCTTTCGGGCATGCCTTGTTCAAATCCATGAAGTCAATGCATGTCCGCCACTTTCCATTTGACTTCTTTACCAAGACCACATTACTAAGCCATTCGAGATAGTTGACTTCCCTAACGAACTTGGCCTTTACTAGTTTTGTCACCTCTTCATCTATCACCTTGACCCACTCTAGCATGAAGTTCCTCTTCTTCTATTTAATAGGCTTGGGGTTAGGGTCTACTTGCAACCTGTGCTCCATGATCGCAGGACTAGGCAAAGATGTCCATGAACTCACGTAGTAATCTGCTTAGCTCTGCTTTCAAAGTGTCTAATAAGAGACTTTCAATCTAGACACACTTCTCCTGATCACCGTTTATGGGGATATCCATAAGGTATTCATCAAGTGTGCCTATTTGCAGATATTCTCCCCTTACCTTCAGGTCTTTGACAGTCAGGGCCTCCTGTGCCTGATTCTTGCCTTTCAGTGTATAACAATTTCGGGTTACTGAATGATCTTCTTTAATCATCCCCGTCCCATATGGGGCAGGGAATTTTACCTTTAAGTGGTAAGTGGATTTCATGGCTCGGGTTGTGTTGAGGGATGGGTGGCCCATTATGATGTTGTAAACTAATGGCCGATCAACCACTAGGAAGTCCATTATCAAGGTGATTTATTGTGGGGATATCCCCATTTTCACTGGGAGGGTTATCGTACCCATTAGATGTACAATGTCTCCTCTGAATCCAACTAATAGGGTGGAGATGACTTTTAGAAATTCTTTACCTATTTTCATCTCTTGGAGCATCGACCAGAATATTATGTTGGCCAAGCTCCTATTGTCTATCAGTACTCATCTCACCTTGTAGTTGGCCACTAGTAGCGACACCACCAAGGCATCGTCATAAGGATGTCGTATTCCCTCCTCATCTTTACTATTGAAGGTGATAGTGTCTTCTTGCTTTTGTTTCTTACCGTCTGACTTCCTTCCCTCTTTTAAGAATACCTATTTGGCATATCTCTTATGGGCACCCCCACTGTCTCCACCGCTGGCAGGTTCGCTGAAGATTACAGCTATCTCTCTGACGACCTCCTCTTCCTTCTCTTCTATATCAGGCTTTTTCTATTCATGAACTTCCCTTCAAGGATCCCTTTTTTCCACGAACCCTAACATATGCCACCTTTTTATCAAGGCTTTGATTTCATTTTTGAAGTGAATGCATTCCTTGGTATCGTGCTCATGATCCCTGTGAAGCTGACAATACTTTGACATATTTCGCTTATACGAGGGCGTTTGCATAGGCTTAGGCCATGAAACATATCCCTTCTCCCATATGTGCATTAGCACATTAGTGCGAGGCGCGTTTAGGAGAGTATGAGATTGAAACTTACTAGTATGTCCCGATCCCCTGGAGCTGCTTTATGGTTTGTTGCCCTCCTATCTTTTCCTGGCCCTGGAGGATTTGTCGATATCTTTAGGCACCTTTCTTTTCAATTCGGCCCAGTCACTCCTCATATCCATTACCTCCTTAAAGTTGATGTATTTTTGTGCACTAACCATCAACTCTCCTATGTCAACTGGTGGCTTCTTCCCTAACGAGTATAGGAAGGCTCCGGGTTGGAGGGTTGTGGTTAGGGCCACCAGGGCCACCCCGTGATCCAAGTTGTAGATCTCTAGGGTTGCTGTGACAAAGCGGTGTATAAAATTCTTCAGCATCTTCCGTTCTCCTTGAGCCAGACTCATCATATAGGTAGTGGTCATGGCGATTCTTTGACTGCTAATGAAATGGCCAGTGAACTGCTGCTCCATCTCAGAGAAAAAGCTGATCGATCTAGGCTTAAGGTTTCGGTATCACGCTCTGGAGTTACCCTTAAGGGTGGCAGCAAACGCACGACACATTATGGCATAAGGTGTACCTTACAATTGCATCAGTACCTTGAAGGTATCCAGGTGATCAATTGGGTCAATCGAGCCTTCATACCTTTGAAAAGTTGGCATTTTGAACTTGCTAGGAAGTGGGACCTCCATCACTTCTTTGGTGAATGGTGGATCCGATGGCATTTTTTCTATTTGATTTATATTTTTTATTCTCACCTCTAGCTCATTTGATCATTTTTCATTGACTCCTATGTTGTTCGCATCCTCCACCTTCTTTACGGGGTTGGGTTTTCCATTGCTCTCCTTCGGGTCTTCCGTTTTCTCTTGTGCATCAAGATCAGCTAGTTGCTAGTGGGAGGCAGGTTCTTCATGACTCTTTTGTTGTAAGAGCATGTTGAATATGTCCTCCATCTTCTTCTAGGAGGCTTCCATTCTACTTTGGAAGAAAAGGAATTCCTCCCTTTTCACTTCCGAATGGTCTCCAAATGTTGAATGAACGGACTGGGGTGACTGATCACCCGCAACAGGGTCGGATCTGGAATTGGTGGTTGCTGCCATATTTCAAGAATCAAGATCAAAGGTAGGATGCACACCTCTCAGAAGCGTTCCCACAGACGGCGCCAACTATTTCTAAATAAAAATGTCGATGACCTCTAATGAACTTTCCAATCTCAATCACCTGAAAAGGATGAAGAGAAGATTGGCTTCGAGAACCCGGGGTGTACTCCAGGGGATCTCTCCGATACCTAACTCAAGGATTGACTTTGAGAGGCGTGAAGCAACAATAAAGTATGGTTTAGAATGAGATACCTTAGCCTCTTCTCTGATTCCCTATTTATAGTAAAGTAGTTTGATCCGAGGGTGATATGTCATTTATTGGTGAATTCTGGAGTAGGCGTGAATTGCTCCGATTATCACCATGTTGGCGCGGATAGCTCTGGTCATTATAAGACTGGTGTCAATTGCTCCGGCGGGGCGATTGACTTGGGTAGTAACTGCCCTCATCAATGCTGGGTCTTAGTCTCCTCTTGACTTATGAGGTGATATACTTTTGGGGTATATCAATACATATATATTTGTATTCATCCTTTTTTTTTTTGCACTTTTTGTTGTATACTTAGTGTAATATAATAATAATAATAATAATAATAATAATAATAATAATAATAATAATAATAATAATAATAATAATAATAATAATAATAATGCATTTGTAATATTTGGCCCGAACAAAATAGCGTGTCTACACTGATAGCCTTCTTGGAGCATGAACTTATTCCTATGCTAAGACAAAATAATTTAATTATATTATAGTAAAGTAAATTGGCTAGATTCTTTAAATTTATGTGATGTTTGAATGACAAATCTTCTTTTGTGATGACCCTAAGGATGAGATGAATTTTTATTTTTAAATTAAATTTGGAACTAATGGTGAGACAAATTGAAAACTGAGGAGATATTTCTATGTGAATTGTTAATAGTTTAATTCTTTATAATATAACATTTTAGCTAGATTTAATATTAAAATAAACTTTATGCAAAGTTTCAACAGCAAAATTACTTTTATTGCTATTCTAAATACTAAAATTGGTTTTTAAATTCTACGGCAGTTTACTTTACAACTAGTTAAGGGTTAATGTCAATATTGTACTACAAAATTACTTTTAAATGTAAAAATGTTTCAATTTAATGCTTAATAATTCTTTATTAAGAGATTGTAGTTATAAGAGGACAAAGTCATCACCTATGTCTTCCATTATGTATCTTATGTACTTTTTAAATACAATTAAATTTAACTATAAATCAATAATATAATCTAATTAGTTTAGAATATGAAAAAAAAAGGTATATACTTCCTTATAGTAATTGAAATTCATATAATATAATTAACAAAAATAATAAGTATTTTACATAAAAGATTCATATGTACAGATAACGGAAAAACATAGGGAGCATGATTATGGCCCATTAGGCTTGCTATCCTAGCAACCATAAAGGTTAATTAGGGAGTATTAAATGCAAATACGTGCCTCACCTTTTAGAATTGCATATTAGGATTAGTGCATAGGGGAGTTAGAAGACCTAGAGAATTGTTAAGAAGCCTACGAAGACACAACATTCTAGGGGGAAGAGGGGAGCACAAGGTAAGTATGCTAAACCATCAAATTCAGAGTCTACTACTTAGTCCTTATAATTAATTATTGACTTTAACATTGAAATTATTTTCTATAGTTCTTCTCTAGTTACTATATTTGTTCGCCTTTGCAAGAATTCTAACCTAAATAGGATTGTGTTTGACTAAGGAAATCACCATGCCAATTTTTTGCCCTAATAGGTTTGCATTTTCTATGAAAATATGAAATATGCCATGATATGCTTATACTATCATTTAAACACGAAAAAAAAAAAAAGGAAGGTGGGTTAAGAACACAATCAAGAACACGCATCATTGTTCTTCTGTCTCATTCGCTCCTCTTAACAAGAGAAATCGGAACCTTGGGCCCCCATGATCAAGTTTAGTTTTTAGTAGAGAACGTTTATGTACTACTAGAGCACAACACCCTAAGATAAGGAAGAAGTGATTTGCAATCCACCAATTTGCAATCACACTAAAAGGAGGTCATAAGGCTTAAAGAGAACACATATACTTTGGAAAATCTAGTAAGGTAGAGGTCATATAAATAGCTACGCGAAAGGCAAGGAGAATGGAGGTTGGAAAATATAGTTTAAGAGTTTCAGGAGAAAAATAAGACAAACAAAATAAAGTCAATGAAGAAGGTTATAAAAAATCCATATATAAAGAAAATAATTTTGGCCCTAAGGTTTCATTAACCTGGTTTCGTGATTTATCAAACACAGGCTCACGAATGTCGTGGTGTAATGGCCATGAAGGGGTGGCTCGTAGTTGGGCTAAGCTTGATCGTGTTCTTATTAATGGTGGTTTTTCCAACCTATATGGTTCGGCTCAATTCAAATATCTAAGTCATAAATCATCAGATCATAGCCCTATGGTGGTGTATACAAATACGTCTTTCTCCCGGTATGACCCTACCCTATTTCGGTTCTTAAATATGTGGAGTTTGCATGAAATGTTTTTGTCGTACGTTAAAGATGTCTAGATCAGGAATGACTCAGCCTTGGGTCTTTTGAAACTTGCTATTCGCCTTAAGAGAACTAAAGTTGCTTTACGTGTATGGAATAAAAATGTCTTTGCGAGAGTGGAAAAAAATGTAAAAGCTCTTGAGGAAAGGATGGAATATCTAGAAAATCAACTACAGGTAGGTTTTTCTGAGGATGTCGAAGTTGATTACTTGACTACTAAGGTGGAGATTCAGGTGTGGGAGAAGAGGGAACCATCTCGCTTAGGACAAATGGCGAAAAAAAAAAGGTTAACTGAGGGGGATCAAAATTCTGAATTCTTTCATTCAGTTATCAATCAAAAGCGGAATAAGAGTCGTATAAACCGTATGGTTTTGAACGATGGAAGAATATTGGAGGGTTCAGAAGCAATTCATAATGAGGCAACTGTTTTTTTTTTAGAATTTTCTTTCAGAGTCTTCAGCGGTTGAACCATGTGATCTCTTCGAGTTAATTCAAAGGCAAATTTCAGATGTTGACAATAATTTACTTTGCGCTGATCCGACAGAAGAAGAAGTTAAATGAGCAATGTTCTCTATTCCCAAAGAAAGCAGTCCGGGACCGGATGGAGTTGGATCTGAATTTTATAAATCTTGCTGGGATATTGTAAAAAAAGATCTCTTGGATACGGCAATGAATTTTTTTCAGGGCACTACTCTTTCCAAGTTTTTTTCATCTTCATTTATTGTTTTAATTCCGAAGGTGGATAATCCTTCTAGCTTTGATAAATTTCGGCCTATTAGTTTATGCTCTGTGGCTTATAAATTTTTTTCCAAGATTCTTGTTTTTAGACTAACCAAGGTTGTTGATAAGTTGGTCTTGCATGAACAAGGCGCTTTAATTCCTGGGCGAAGAATTTTTGAAAATATTACACTAGCTCAAGAAATGGTTCAGTCTTTGTACAAAAAAAGAGCTGGCGGCAATGTGATGATAAAACTAGATATGGCGAAGGCTTACGATAGAGTGAATTGGAATTTTCTTCTGGAGGTACTTAACGCTTTTGGCTTCTCTGAGAGGTTTTGCAAGCTTATAAAAAATTGTGTGGAGTCTCCATAATTCTCTGTTTTGATGAACGGAACCTTTAAGGGGTTTTTTCAATCTACGAGAGGCTAGCAGCAAGGGGATCCACTATCTCCTTATTTATTCACTATAATAGAGGAGGTTTTGACAATGCTGCTTAGGAAAAACTATGAGACTGGTCAGATTGGTAAATTTAGTCATCCAATTGGGACCCCATTGGTTTCGCATTTGTTCTATGCGGATGATAGTCTTATTTTTGCGAATGGTGGGAAGAGGTCTATGAGAAATTTAGTTTACGCTCTAGAAAGGTATGAGAAGTGGTCGGGTAAAAAAATAAGTAAGATTAAGTCAGCGTTATTCCTTTCAAAATACATCACTCCAGTTAGGAAGCGTGGTTTATTGAGAATCACGGGTTTCATGGAAGGTAAATTCCCTGTTTCATATTTGGGTGCGCCTTTGGTGTTTGAAAAATTGTCTTCCAGGACATTGGAGCCCCTTGTGGAGAAGATTAGAAAGAAAATTGCAGGGTGGAAATCTAAGTTGCTCTCGCAAGGTGGAAGATTGATTTTATTAAGACATGTGTTGTCTAGCATGCCTATTCATTTGATGTCTGTTATTAAGATTTCGCAGGTCACATATTCTCGCATTAACTCTCTTCTTTCAAATTTTTTATGGGGAGAGGTGAAAGATAAAAGGAAGATACATTGGCACTCTTGGGGGAAAATTTGTAAACCTACCTTAGAAGGGGGTCTGGGCCTGAGAGATCTTAAGGAAGTTAAAAAATCTCTTCTTATGAAATTTGCCTTTAGATTGCTCACTTCTAACAATATGTGGGCAGATTTTTTCAGAGCTAAATATTGCAGAAATGATCATCTACTAATAAGGAAGGGGAGACCAAATGACTCTCGGTTTTGGAAATCAATTATGGCCACCATTCCAGAAGTTATGGATAATGTTAAAATTTTGGTGAGAGGTGGGAACTCTTGTTTTTGGTTCGATAGGTGGCTGTCATCAAGTCGATTATCTGTGAGCACTGAGAATATTTTGAACAAGAAACTGTGTATTAAGGATTGCTAGCTAAATAATAATTGGAACTCTGATTTAGTACAGGAATTGGTTGGTGCTGATAAAACAAGGGAAATTTTGCATCAGGTGCCAGCGGGTAAAAGTGGACAGGATATTTTTGTCTAGAAGCTTGCCCAGGACGGTAATTTTTCTACGAAAACGGCTTGGGAGGCAGTGAGGAGCAAAAGTGATAATTTTTTGTGGAATGACTGGTTTTGGCATTCTTTATTGCCCAGAAGAATTTCAATGTGTTTATGGAGGGTCTGGTTTAGATACTTGGTTGTAGATGATAGAATTCAGACCAAAGGAATATCGATGGCTTCGGCTTATGATTGCTGCATTTAGAGAAGTCAAGAAAACATTGATCATATTCTTTCTTTAGGAGAGTTGGCTTCAGAGGTTTGGTGTCGGGCTAGTGTGGCTTTGGGGATTCCTTTCCAACGATCTCTTCCTTGGAAAAATAAAATAGCAAATTGGTTCCACTATGCAAAAAAATCGTCTATTAAAGGTATTTTAATTGGGCTGATTCCATGTTTGATTACGTGGTGCCTCTGGAATCAAAGATGTAAAGTTAGAATGGAAGGAGTTTATCAAAGTGCAGATCAGATGTGGAGAAGTGTTCGATTCTGAGTTAGTTTTATTGCTGAGAGCACCATTTCTTTTCAAAAATTGAAGAAGTCGGACATTAAGATTTTAAATGAGTTTCAAATTAAGCATCAGGGAGTTTGTAAGAGGTCTGAAAAAATTATTTCATGGGTTAAACCTCCAGTAGGGGCAATCCAAATACTTCAGGAGGTGGAGGAATTATTTGGGATTGCCATGGCATGGTAAAAGTGGCTTTTTCAAGTTATTTTGGCAATGGTACGAATAATAGTACGGAATTAAAAGCAATTAGGGAAGGAATTCGTTTGTGTAAATGTTTGCATTATGTGAATGTGATTATTAAAAGTGACTTGCGAATTGTAGTTGGTTGACTTCAGAAAGGTAAATATACTTTGTGATATCTTTGGGAATTTTGAGAAGAGGTCGTGGCAGAGTTAGAAGGAGTGAATGTCATGGTGATGTATCAATATAGGGAAGGCAACAGTGCTGCTGATTTTCTTGCTAAAGAAGGAGAAAGGGAAAATAATGTAATCTACGAAGAACAACACCTTCTACCACATTTTCTGAAAGGTATCCTTCGGATGAATATGTGGGATCTTGTTTCCATTCGTCGTTAGTTCATCTCTAAAGTTTCGTTTGGTATATTTTGTTTTGTTTTTTTGATTGTTTTTATGTTTTTTTTTCTTTGTTAGTTATGCTTAATTTTATTTGTCCTAATTTGGTTGGTTGGTGTTAACTTGTAATCACGGTATTCCTCCGCCAAAAGTGAGGGTTTATTAATAAATGAATGGAGGTACCACCCTCTTTTACCAAAAAAAAAAAAACAAACCTGGTTTTAATGATAATAAACAATATTATGGACTAATGGTTTTGTATTTAAGTTGTTTCCATAGGATTTAAGTTATTGAAGTTGGGAAAAAATTGAAGAATTCAGAGAAGATATTGAAGACATAAATTGATTCATTTGTATTGTTTCTCTTGTAATGTATTTTATATTATAAAACTCTAAGTAAACATAGGACATAAGATATAATGACTTAAACCAACAAATTGGAAACAAAAGTAGACCAAACCCTGACCTTGGGCGATGAATTATAAATCAATAGCAATGCCTTCCATAGAGAAAATTATTGATTTCTTGGTCTGTCTAATTTGTGAAATGAAATAGAATAGGAGAAAAAATAAAATAAAAATTTGAATAGAGAGTTTGATCCAAGCAAGTGATAAAATTGATTATTCTGTCCAATTTCATTTCATTTCTACATACTAAACAAGCAGTAAAAGAGGTATATCTTTCAACTTGTTTAGTTTACATAATGAAATAGGGTAGGAAAGAAATAAAATGAAAAATTGAATGGAGAATGACCGAATCGAATGAAAACGTACTTGAAGTGATAGGTTTATTTCTATAGTATTTTATTTTTGATTCTTGATTTTAAAGTGCATACAAAACTTAATTTTACTACAATTTCATTTGCTGATAGCCTTCTTGGAGAGTGTGTTGGGAATAAGGAACAAATTTCCGAAACTTGTGAGAAACAAAATAGAAGAAAAATAACGCCAAAGAAAATCAATCTCACGCACAAGACAATATTTACGTGGTTCAACAATTTTGCTTACGTTCACGGAGTTGCAGGGATTTCAATATTATCAGGAAGAAAACACAGAGAGTGCGGTGATACAATGCTCTCCCTCTCGCTCTCTCGCAGGTACAACCACGCCAACCCTAATCACCCGAAAGCAATCCCTTTTATATGTTGTGCCTAGGGTTCCCTTACGGCCCAAGCCTTCGCTCCATGGATTAAGCCTTAGGATATAAATCTCTAATTAAATAGGGGTCGGGTCGGTATCCAAATTAAAACACAACTAGGCTCCACAAAAGCCCAACAGAGTGAACTTATTCCTATGCTAAGACAAAATAATTTAATTATATTATAGTAATGTAAATTGGCTAGATTCTTTAAATTTATGTGAAGTTTGAATGGCAAATCTTCTTTTACCATGACCCTAAAATTAATTCTTAAATGCAATCATGATTTTCCTTTTAACTATAGTTATCATCAATATTGTTACAAAACTATTTTTTAATTAAAAATTTCAAATAGATGTTTAATATTTTAAATAGAAATAGAAAATTAATTATTTATATATATAAGTTATTAAGGATGGAGGGAGATTAATCCTCATAATAGGATAGGACCTTCCATAATGTCGCACTTTTTAAAGACACAAAGTGCTTAGCTATAACCTCCACACAAAAAAAAAAAATTCTCAACCGTATATTAGTTAGTTTAGAATATGCAAAAAATTTTATATAATCAGAATTGAAGCTTGTATCTGATTATTAATCAGAATAATAATATAAATATTTCATATAAAAAATTCTTAAGTTTATATTACACCAACAGTATTATACTGAATGTTTTCTACTATCCCTTAATTTAATTTATATCATCCCAAACTTTTAAAATGATTTTAATTTACTGTGTCTAATACCACAATAAATAAGGTTATTATTGACAGTTTTAAACTGTCATTAATAATCAAAAAACCGTCACTAATAGTATTAGTCATGGTTTTATTAGTATTAGCGATGATTTTAACTTTGTCACTATATTCACCATAACAAATACTTATTAGTGACGAATTATACAAACCGTTACTTAATAGTGGACTATTAGTGACGAACACAAACTGCCACTAATAACCCACAACCGTCATTATAAAATGAACATATTCTCAGCTCAAATTTGTCACTAAAGCCCAAGTATTAGTGATGATTTTAATAATTATCACTAATATGACTGTATTAGTGGCGGTCAACAAACCATCACTAGTGTTACACTTTTAGTGACGGTTACTAAAACTGTCACTAATAATATACTATTAATAACAATTATAGAACTGTGACTAATATTTAGCCTTTAGTGACGAAATTGAGCCAAGAAAATATTGATTTTATAGTGATGGTTCTAGTCGTTAGTGATGATTTCTAAACCGTCACTAATATTTTGTCCTGCTATTATTAGTAATGGTTTTTCAAACCGTCACTAATACTATGAAATAATTAAATTTTTTTAAATTCCTAGAATAACTTGTAATTACATTTTAGCATCCATAAAATTAAACCAGAATTACTAAAACATTCATAAACTATTAAAATTTAAAATACAAATTGTTCAAAATTCAAATACACATCCAAAGACAAATTCCAATTAAAATATACAAATTAATTCGGTTTAGATAACAGGAAATACAGGAAAAGTCAAAAGTTGCACACGTATTTGACCCGACTGTAGTGTGTGGCATCATCGTAGTGTTCTGACAGCCACAAACCTTACAAAATAATAATTATAAAAGAAATTAGCTAGTATATTACAATGTTTGAACATATATGCATATACTATAATTAAAAATGATTTGAAAGAAAAATGATCGAACATTTTGACATAGTGTAAAAAAAAAATACACTTGTAACTAAGTTTGATCACTCAAAATTTACTCACTTGGTTCAGACCTTGTATGGCCGAATTGTAAGTTAAGTTCTTAAAATGAACTAACTTTACTAAGTTTGTTTGTATTATAACTCTACTTCTAAATGGGTAAAAAGCTTCCGGGGAGGAGTTTTTAGGCACCGTCAGTTTTGGCATGTCCAAGTCAATGTAATGGATGTGTCAGGATTGACCTCATGGAGTTTGGACCTCATATGCCTGAATTGGACACCTGGGTGCTTAAAATGAACTATGTTTACTATATTTGTATTCTAACTTTACTTCTAAGTGGGGAGAAAGCTCCAAGGGAGGAGTTTTTGGGTACCGCCAGCTCTGATACGTCCAGCTCACTGTCACGGATGTGTCGGGATTGATAATCGGTGCAAACTACAAGTGCACGATATCGTAGTTTTATAATATAATGATGTGTAGAGTATCGTTCTCAGTGATTAATGTCTTAATTTTATCAAATACTGAATTTATAACAACCTTGATTTTATTTAGAAAAATTAATAATTTTAGATTGCAAAATTTAAACAAAGTTACTTTAAATAAACTATTCAAGAGAATTTAAAAATGGATGCCGCTTATCAAATTACTGGTGGTGAAAACTTCTAGGAAACTGATTTCACCTAATTTCTCTCTATGCTTTACTCATCTAACCTATTCGAATTCGAATTCTCTATTTGTTAGCAAATCTCCAATTTTTTCAAAAGCCTCTTTTGATAGTCAATCAGAACCAATTCTTATTTTTTATTTAACATACGATTATGCAAATTAATACTGCAAGAATGCAATAAAACCCTCGATTTTTAATGCCACGTAGGTTCATACAAGTCTTTCGATCTCTATATTTACCTACGCTGAATTATCCAAGATCTATCCTATAATCCCCCCTTTCAATAGAAAAATCACAAGACTAATATCATTTAATTAATGGTCAATTAATTAAAAGCATTAAGCACAGAATAACTCAAACAAACATTAATGAAAACTACTTCATATTAGCATCAAAGAGCGAGCATAATTTAAAACTCGCTACATCATTTTCCTAGAACACAAAAATTTAGTTCATTCTGAAAATTAAATTCAACAATAAAGATTTCACCATGTTTTCTTTTATTTGGAGAGTAGAGGAAAAATCAACACTCGCAGCACCGCCGTTGTCCGGCGGCTTTCCGATTCTGAAAAGATTTTAATTTGCTGTGCACCGCCACCTCTCCTTTGCTGGTCATGTGTTCTTTCTGTGCAGCACCCTAAAAGAAACAAAAAAATATCTCCAAGGAGCTACTGTTGCCCCCCTGTTCGACCTCCAATCTGTGCACCCCCAAAAGAATTCCAACCCTCAATCCTCTTTGTTCTGTGGCCTCCCCTGTATGTCTCACCCAATATATATATATATATATATATATATATATATATATATATTCCAACCCTCATGTGTGGTGCGGCCTCCAATAGATCCCAACACTTGGTGCCCTCCTTTCAAACCTTACCCCCGGCGCCCCCCCCCCCAAGAAACCCTACAAAAAAATATGTCTCCTTCTCCTTTTGACTTTTCCAACTTCCTTTTTCGTTCCTTTCTTTCTTTCCTTTTCTTTCTTTTCTTTCTTTTGTTCCTTACCCAGTGCATTGTTAGGATGACCTAGCTGCATGGCCGGGTCACATCATCCTTTTTTTATTTTTTTATTTTTTTTTCTATTTTTTTTTCTTTTTTTAAAGGCACATGGTCTACCCTCTACCTTCAAGCCCAATTTCTGCCCTCCTACATCTCGTAACTCTCAAAGCTCAAAACACAAAAGTTATAGAACCTTTTCTCATATTTCCCTAAAATTTTGAATCATCTCAGTTGGAGCTCGGACGAAAAAGTTACACTCAGATTATAGAGAATTGTCGAAATAGTCCACAAAACAATGTATGGTAACTTCATGTCTGATTTTGACCTTGATGCAGCTAATATTTCACAAAATGCAAAACATGAAAATTGTAGATCACTTTCTTATCTTTTTATGGAATCCTAAATCATTTGAATTGGAGGTCAAATGAGAGAGTTACGCACAGATTACAAAGTACCATAAGTTTTTAGCTTCCAATAGTTGCCCGGCAATAAAAAATATCAAAATTTCATAAATTACTCAATAAAACCCAAATTTTATGAATAGAACACAATGTTAGAATATTGAGAGTAATTAGGCATTTAAATAAAAAATATAGTTCATAATGCATGAATTAAAGCACCTAATTACACAATTTAAGCGAGTAATTACACCCCCCAACTAAAATTTTGCTAGTTCCCAGCAAATAATATGAATGCAATTCAGGGTGGTTTCATACCAATTTCAGTGAATGAATGTAGATTCAACACAACCATACCCTTTCACATATAGGAATATCACCAAATTACACACAAACTCATTCATATACAATACACGTAACTTCGAAGTAAGTCATTCATGCAAGTCTCATCATTATATAGCCATCAAGAATAGTAAACTCACATAAACTTAACCGGCGAGCACAATTTAGAGTTAATGTAGCCATATAAATTTGAGTATAAATAGGCAAAATCTCGAAACATGTGTAATGTATGTGGCTTGTTACACCCAGGATATCCGTGGTCACCTACAGAACTGTCGCTTTGACTCAGCCTAGCTGGTATACCCTAAAAAACACTCAAAAATGATGGTTTCACTTATCGTATGTGAGGAGGAGTGTCATGATCAAACATCCCACATACTGCAAGGAACAAACTCTAAATGTACGGAGTGGACTAGTCTGAAAAGGATCCAGCCTATTTACGAGGTGTCGGGTCCTTCACCCTAACATCTTTTCACCTACTCGCCATACCCAACCAAGGCCACCCTAGATCGACTTATTCACAAACCAGGCGTGAATACCTCTGAGGCATTAGGCGGGTGAAGAGTCTTTATATATGGAGAACATATGTCGTGTCCCTGACTTTTGTTGTAGTTTTGTGGAGCAGGTATTAATCTTTCACCTCTTTTAGGGTATTTATATTTCTCTTTTTATTTTTTTTTGCTCATTTTTCAATTTCTTTCTTTTCATGGTCAATTAGGACAATCATAACACTTCTTTTATTATTTTCTTACCACCCATGTGCATTGAGCTCGAACAAGAGTCCATGAAATAAGTTTATTTCTAGGGGTGGCTCAGCCTTCACATCTTGAGTAGGTTACAAGACCTAGGTTTCTATCTCCCCATTAGATATCACCCCTATGCTAGCAATTCAAAAACCAAGACTGTACAAAGAATATCCAGAAAAAATAGGAAAAGTTGAGTTTCATGAACTTTGAGTTGACGTCAAAAACTCAAAAGAATGATAAATGGCTCAATAATACCTCACAAGGTGTCAAAGTCGCCACAGGCGCTCTCTTAGTGTTTACAAGGAACCCTCAGTGCTACAAGTCACGTGAACGTGCATTTTTTTTAACCACAAGAAATACCATGTAGATACAAGAGTCTATATAGCCAGATTAACACAATTGAACTACCAATCAACTTTCTATGATTTAGGATTACTAGTTTAGCCATATAAATAGAAGCTACACATAAATGACCCAAGTGTGTACTCCTAGGTCATATGCAAGTATACGAAGGCCATAAGTAGTGTCACGCATAGCCTAATCATCCATATTCACACATTTTTTTTTTCGATGTTATTCAAAAATGAGAAAGAGTGAAGAAAAGAAAGAAACTTCCTTGACTTATTGGTGAATCCGTTAAGGAATTAAATTTTTAGCTCTGTACTCGTGCCAAATAAACCTGCATCGAAAATCTAAATTATTCAAAAGTGCATAGATAAATAAATAAATAAATAAAGATAAAAGAAATAAACAAAAGAAAAACTCTTTGGGTTGCCTCCCACAAACGCTTGTTTTAATGTGTCCAGCCAGACATTTCAATCTTCATCAATCAGGATCTCCAAGAGGAATAAATTCACAATTCCTCTCCATTTGTTCTCCAAAATAGTGTTTCAATTTATGACCATTCGCTCTGAATATGTTCCCTATTTTGTCCTTTAAGTCTATTGCTCCAAAAGGGAAAACTTTGTCAATTGTATAAGGACCTGTCCATCTTGACCTTAACTTACCTGGGAAGAGTTTTAATTGTGAGTTGAAGAGTAGAACCTATTGTTCTGGAGCAAACTCATGCCTAAGAATCTGTTTGTCTTGCCACTTCTTCGTTTGGTCTTTGTAGATTTTTGCATTTTCATATGCATCACCTAAGAATACATAGCGAAGATGCTCAGGGAATTGCAACTCTGAAGATATAGGTTGCTACATATTTTCTTTAGAGATTACAAAATCCGTCTTTGCTACCATAGGTTCTAGCCTCCCCACATGCTACTGTATTGTAATTTGCTATAAGGATCGTTCTAGGTGATCAGCTAGTACGTCTTTTTGAAAGGCTTTTTCTACACCTTTCTGAATGACATCTACCCGAAAGCAAGTGCTTTGATCTTTTGGGAATCTCATGTCTTGGTAGATGTTGAACATAACCTCTTCCTTGTCCACTCTCAATGCTAACTCGCCCTTTTGAACATCAATTAAAGCCCTTCTAGTGGCCAAGAATGGTCGGCCAAGAATTAGTGAGACTTCTTGGTCTTCCTCCATATCTAACACCACAAAATTAGTAGGAAAAATAAATTTATCCACCTTTACCAATACGTCTTCTATGATTCCACGTGGATACTTGATGGATCGATCTACTAGTTGCAAAGAAATGGTTGTTTGTTTCATCTCTCCAAGTCCCAATTTTCTGCAAACAAAAAGTGGTATAAGATTAATGCTAGCACCAAGATCACATAAAACTTTATCGAAAAATGAATTTCCAATAGTGCAAGGCAAAGTAAAACTCCCTGGATCTTTTAATTTTTGAGGCAATTTTTTTTGGAGAATAGCACTACACTCCTCGGTAAGCTTCACTGTTTCAAACTCCTCCAACCTTCTTTTCTTGGAAATGATCTCCTTCAAGAATTTGACATAGTTTGGCATTTGTTCCAAGGCATCTGCAAAAGGAATATTTATGTGAATTTTTTAAAAAATATCCAAAAACTTAGAAAATTTCTTATCTAATTTTTGTTTTTGAAAACGTTGAGGATAAGGAAGTGGAGTCGAGAGAATAGGAGAATTGTCAAAAAATGAAGTTGCTAGATGCATGTCAGTCTCTCCTGATGTATCATCCACAATCTCCTCTTCTTCTCCTTTATTCTTTCTTTGACCATTATTTTCAGTTGTAGGTGTGGACACGGTTTCCTTTTGTAGTGACTTTTCAATTTCTCTTCCACTCTTAAGTATGATGGTCTTGCATTGTTCCTTAGGATTCACTTCTATGTTGCTAGGAAAAGTTCCTCTCTGTTGGGTATTGATGGTCATGGCTAGTTGCCCGATTTGCCTTTCAAGATTCTTCATGGCAGCTCCCATGTTGTTACAATGAGTCTTAATGTTATCCAGCCATGCATTTGTCTTTTTAAACCTTGCTTTTGTTTCCTCAACATATGATATCATGCCATCCTCAAGTGACATCTTCTCAAATTGATTATTATCAAATCCTGCAGGAGGTTGCAGCACATTTCTTGTATTTCCATAAGACAAATTCTCATGATTTCGAAGTCGTGGATGGTAATATTGTGGCACTGGATTACCCCTATAGTTGTAGTTCTAATTGTTGATGTATTGAACGTGTTCATGACTTGCTTCATTGCTCGGATCTGTCCTACTCATAGCTACCACATATTCTGCACTTTGTGTATCCTCTGGGTGGTCAAAGCTGAAATCTGATGAGACAGAGAAGCAACTTGAGCTGGAAGTGCAGCAAACCGCTCCAATTCATGAATTCCAACAACTTTCTTAGTCATAGTTCTTTCAGTTGGCCATTGATAGTTATTTGAGGCCATTTCTTCCAAAAGAGCAGTAGCACCTTCAGGTGTCTTTGACGTCAAAGTTCCCTAAGATGCAGCATTAACTAAAGTTCGAGTTTGCCCATTTAACCCATTATAGAACATCTGAATTTGCAACCAATCCAGGAATCCATGTTGTGGGCAGCGTTGAATCAAATCCTCATACCTTTCCCAAGCTTCATAGAGTGATTCAAAATCATGTTGCTTGAATTGACCAATCTCACTCATGAGTTGAGCCGCTTTTGCAGGTGGAAAGAATTTAGTCAAAAATTTTTCACCTATGTCATGCCAACTAGTAATACTCCCATGTTGTAGAGACTGTAGCCAACCTCTTGCTTTGTCCCTCAAAGAAAAAGGGAACAATCTCAGTCTAATGGTGTCTTCAGTAGAACCATTGATCTTCACAGTGTCACAAATCTCTAGAAATATCGCCAGATGGATATTGGGATCATCAAGTGGGGATCCACTGAATTGGGCCTGTTGCACCATATTGATCAATATAGGTTTGAGCTCAAAATTGTTGGCACTAATGGGCTGGCGTTTGATACCTGAATAGTTGTCATTCACAATTGGCCGTACATAATCCTTTAGGGTGCGTGACTGCGCATTATCTTGTCCATTCTCCATGGCTAATACCCTTTTTTTTCCTTAGTGCCTAATTACACGTCAAAACTACGTAATTTGGCATCTTAACCCGAGCTTTACGGTTTATATTTTTAATTAAATGTCTAAAATTGTCTAATATTTTAATAAAGTGCCAAAATCATCATTCTTGAAATTTATTGCACTATTTATGAAGTTTTGGTAATTTTTTGTCGTAGGAAAATTCCCGGGAACCAAAACCAACACCTATTTTTATTTCATACATAACTTTTCTGTCCGAGTTTCGATTAAGACGATTCAAATTTCTAGAGAAAAAAGAGAGGATTATCTACAACTTTCCTGTTTTGAGTTTTGTGAGATACAGGCTCCAGAAGAGTCAAATTTGTGATGAACAGAGAATGAAAAAAATGCAAAAATATAACAATCCGGGTCGGGTCTCCTATCCGGATCCGGGTCTAGGGCTTTCCCCCTATCCTTAAATTCCCTTCTCTTCCTCCCCCTGCATAGGCAGCCCCTGGGGCTCCCCATTCTCCTCTTCTCCTTCTTCTTCTTCTTCTTCTTCTTCTTCTTCTTTAGTTTGTTTTTTTTGTTCTTTTCAATCCTGCTTTGCTCCTTCTCTGATCTCTCATCCTTCTTCCCTCTCCATCTCCATCCCTCCTCTGTTTTTTTATCCCCTTGCAGCTTCTTTTTCCTTCTTCAACCTCCCTCTGCCTTCCGGTTGCAGCTCCAGCTGAGCAAATCTTCGACGGCCAGCCTATCATCTGACCATCCGTCTGCTGCACAGCACAGCAGCCACGGTCAAACACAGCACCAGCAGCTCCTCTGCTCAGGCTGCAGCAGACCACCACGACCCCCTGCCACTGCCATCAACAGCAACACCACAGTAGCAGCTTCTCCCCTTCTCCTCCTTGTCCAGCTCTCCACCACAAAGCAGTCCTAACAGAGCATAGCAGCTCCAGCAGATCAGCAAACCTAGAACTCTCACAGCAGAACAGACCCTTGGCTCTCCATGGCTCTCTCTCTCTCTCTCTCTCTCTCTCTCTCTCTCTCTCTCTCTCTCACACACACTTTATTTTATTTTATTTTATTTCATTATTTGTCTTGTTGTTCCCTTCCTTCCATTCTCTTTCAATGTTTTGTTAATTGTTTTTTTTTTAAGTAAAGTTCAAGTTGAATTGTTATTATTTAGAGAATTTAATTTTTATGAGTATTAAGTTTCTATTAAAGTTGTTTTCTTCTTTTTTGTGTTTTTTTGGTTTTTTTTTTATGTTCAAATATGTCAAGTTTGATTTCTTAAAAAAAAAATGAATAAAATATAAAAAGAAAAATATATTGTTTTTGTTTTGAAGTTTTCCAAGTTTAATTTTCTTTTGAGGTTCAGCTTAGTTTAGGGTCGGCTTTGTTAAAATTGTGTTTATCATATTATGTTTTTGTTTAGATCGCTAATGGTTTAATTTTGATTTGAGATCCTACTTCTTGTTAAAGGTTCGTTTTTTATCGTGTGTATTCATGTCTAGTTAAGTTTCCTTTGCGTGTTTTAATTTCATATTCAAATTTCTCTTCTTTAATTGACATGTGCTTTAATGTTTCCTTAAGTAGATTAGGGTTTTCATGCTTACTCTTTAATTTAGTGAAAGTTAGTTTTAGGGTTTAAATTGCGTGTCATTTAATTTGTCAAGAGTGAAATTGAATCATCTTGAAAACCCCCGAATCTGAACTGAGTTCAGTACCTTTTTAATTTCGATTGGAAGAATGTAAATTTTGAGATTAAAACGCATTCCCTGAGGAGATGATCTAGCCCTTGGGCTTAATATTACACGACGTAACTCCTATACTTGGGATAGCTTTCGAGTTGCTCATTTTTCGAGTGAGTCAAGTTTTTGGCGCCGTTGCCGGGGAATGTCAGTCTTAGTCTCAAATTTACATTTTTCCCATCATTTTTATTAGTTTTAAGAAAAAGGAAAAAAAAAAGCATAAAAGAAAAATAGAAAAAATTTCGAGTTTTGAAAATATGGCTGCACCTGCACCGCGCACGATAATGGATTTTTTGTAGCTTGAATATGCCACTGCATTATCTTCCACTGTTTTTCCTTATGACAAGCTTAATTTCATGATGCAGCGCGGGAGGATGTCATTGCTACTCGAGTTTTATGGGACGGAATCTGAGTGCCCTTATCAGCACCTAGCAGAGTTTGAGTTAACCTACAAAATGTTTTTCTCTCATGCTAGAGCTAACGAATCTACTAGACTGAATTTATTTCTTACTACTTTGCAAGATAGGGCACTGATTTGGTTTCATTCCTTGAGATCTCACTCTATCATTAATTGGGTTGATATGGAGCGTAAATTCCTGCATGCATTTTATCCCTCACAGAAAACTCAATTTTTGCAGGAACAGATTCTTAATTTTGTGCAGCAGGATGACGAGACATTTGGGGCTTGCTGGAAACGATTCAAGGATCTGCTAAGTACTTGCCCACATCACAGGTTTGACTCATGGAGGTTAGCTGATTATTTTTATACTGCTCTTACCCCTGATTGCAAGTGTTTTGTCCAGACTATGTCTAATGGAGAGCCCGTCAGCGAGGATCCAAATAAGGTATTATTATTCTTTGATTACTTAGCTGACAATGTCTCACAGTGGAACACACGATGCACTTAGGCACCCATAACTGCACACCCTATCAGCACAATCGGTGGTGGAGATGTATACGAGCCACCAAACTGCCCAAACAACCCTCCGCCTCAATATCAGCCACAACAGATCCCTCAGAGTTGTACGCCATCAGAATTTCTGGAGGATAGCATAACTCAGATGGCGAACATGCTCCAACAATTCATGCAAACTCAAGTCGATCATAATAATGAATTGCGGGATACCATTAATGCGATAAGCATACAGTTGGATATCTTAGAAAACAAAGAATTGCTCGTAGAACCTCAGCCTAGTCCTCAAGAGTACCAGCAATCACAACAACAAATGTATGATGATCTCTTTGAGGCAGCAGAGGCCGCCATCACTTTGAGAAGCGAGAAAGAAGTCCCCCAACCTGAGATGCTCATCGTCTAACAACCAGTTGTCCTAGCACTAGAAGTCACGGTTGAACCAGAAAAGGTCAAAGAAAAATCAAAGGAAACAGGGCCAGAAGAGGAGCAGTTAGTTGATGAGGAGACTGATACTCATACGGAGTACCAACCAACCTGTGGTACCTCATGCTCCGAGCTCAAAAATTGTGAAATTGTCACTCCCACCTGAATCAGATGTTAAGGAGCCTAATGTGGAGGCAGACTCTTGCAGTGGTATGATGATATGTACACCCGATAAAGAGGGTGACTAGTCTGGTGAGTATATAATTTTCAAAGAACCAGGTAAAACTTTTAATGTTAATGCTTTTGAAGAACTACAGGTAATTGCTCCAATAACTTTCCATCACACATTAGTTCATAAAGAAGCAAATTTCCTGGAAACGATGTTGAATAAAGACCCTTTCTTGCCCACACATAAGGGTCAACCTGCGCACGTATTATTTGGTATTTTGACACGCATTAATTCATTTGAGGCTGATTTTCGTGCAGGTATGAAAACTGATCCACTGTGGCGGCTCAAATTTGGAGACCCGCTGATACAATTTATAGAATTGCGACCACCAGCCGAAATTCCTCCTGAGCCTCCGCCAGACAATTGTGATGTTTTTCTTTCCCTTATTTTCCTTTTATTTTATCTTATTTTATTTTTAGTTAGTTTTCAGGACCATTTTCTCGTAGTTCGATTTTTGTTATTTCGCCACTTAGGTACGCTTTACTTTTCCCGTGCACAATCCTTTCTATTTCCCCTATGCTTTCACATTGAGGACAATGTTCCATTTTAGTTGGGGGGGGGGGGGGGATGAGCATTCGCATGTGACACTGTGCACGTACACGTATCAAGTTTCATATTATTAAAAAAAAATCAAAAAGAAAGAGAGAAAGAAAGAGGAGCACTAAGGAATTACACTGCATTATGCCATGCTTAACACTGATTCATACCCTTTTACATACTCATGCATAACTTAAGAATGACACACTTGAGTCAATCATGTGTAGTTTTCTCTTTATATGATCTTATGACTCCATGAAAAATTGATTGGTAGTACACTAATGTTAATTTGACTATATAATTTCCTGTATTTACACGGCATCTCACGAGGCTGAATAAACACATTCATGTGATTCATTGCACTTAGGGTTTCCTGTGAGCACTAGAGAGCACCCGTGGTGACTATGATACCTTGTGAGATATCCTTGAGCTATTTATCGTCCTTTTGAGCGTTAATATCAAATCAGAGTTCATAGAACTCAATTCTCTTTTTTTGAATGATTCCTTTGTACACTAGTCTTTATTTTTTATTTGCTAGCCTAGAGGTGACACCTAGTGGGGAGATAGAAACTTAGGTCTTGTAGCCTACTCAAGATGTGAAGGCTGAGCCATCCCTAGAGATAGACTTAGTTCATAGACCACTATTCGAGCTCAATTCCCATTGATTGTTTGAAGATTACAAAAGAAATGTTATGATTGTCCTAATTGATCAAGAAAAGACAGAAAATGAAGAATGAGCAAAAGGAATAATAAGCAATACACATGCGCATGAAATGAAATGTCAATGCCGGTCCAAATACATATCACAAGGACACGACACATATTTTCCACGTATGAAGATTCTTCAACCGATTAATGCCTCAAATGTATTCATGACAAGTTTGTGAATGAGTTGATCTAGGGTGGTCTCTCTCGGTTGGATGTGGCGAGTAGGTGAGAAGATGCTAGGGTGAAGGACCCGACACCTCATAGATAGGCTAGATCCTTTCCAGACTAGTCCACTCCATATACTTAGCATTGTTCCTTTTAATATATGGGATGTTTGATCACGACACTCCTCCTCACATATGATGAGTGAACCCATTTTCTTTGAGTGTTCTTGAGGGTATACCAGTTAGGCCAAGTCAAAGCGATCGTTCTGTAGGTGTCCACTGGTATCCTAGGTGTACTGAGTCACATACATCAGACACACCTTGAGAGTTTACTTGTTTATACTCGGACTTATATGACTGCATTAACTCTGAATGTGTCACTGATTAACTTCATGTGAGTATACTGCTTCCAAATCACATATAAACGATGAAACTTGCATGAGTGACGTGCTTTGGAGTCGTGTGCATTGAATATGAACGAGCTTTTGTGAAATTCAGTTATGTTTTTATATGTGAAATGGTAATATTGTCGCATGTGCATTGATTTCATGATTACTGGAGTATGTAGTTGTAGATACCACCCTGAGATTCATTCACGTCATTTGCTAGAGACTAGCAAAACATTAGTTGGGGGGTGTGATTATACATCAAAACTGCGTAATTGGGCATCTTAACCCGGGCTTTACGGTTTATATTTTTAATTAAATGTCTAAAATTGTCCAATATTTTAATAAAGTGTCAAAATCATCATTCTTGAACTTTATTGCACTATTTATGAAGTTTTGGTAATTTTTTGTCGCAGGAAAATTCCTAGGAACCAAAACCGACACCTGTTCGTATTTCATACATAACCTTTCCGTCCAAGTTCCGATTGAGACGATTAAAATTTCTAGAGAAAGAAGAAAGGATTATCTAAAACTTTTGTGTTTTAAGTTTTGTGAGATACAGGCTCCAGAAGAGTCAAATTTATGATGAACAGAGAATGAAAAAAATGAAAAAATATAACAATCCGGGTCGGGTCTCCTATCCGGATCCGGGTCTAGGGCTTTCCCCCCTATCCTTAAATTCCCTTCTCTTCCTCCCCCTGCATAGGCAGCCCCCGGGGCTCCCCATTCTCCGCTTCTCCTTCTTCTTCTTCTTCTTCTTCTTCTTCTTCTTCTTCTTCTTTAGTTTTTTTTTTTTTTTTTGTTCTTTTCAATTCTGTTTTGCTCCTTCTCTGACCTCTCATCCTTCTTCCCTCTCCATCTCCATCCCTCCTCTATTTTTTTATCCCCTTGCAGCTTCTTTTTCCTTCTTCAACCTCCCTCTGCCTTTCGGTTGCAGCTTCAGCCGAGGAAATCTCCCACGGCCAGCCTATCATCCGACCATCTGTCTACTGCATAGCACAGTAGCCACGGTTGAACACAGCACCAGCAGCTCCTCTGCTCAGCCTGCAGTAGACCACCACGACCCTCTGTTGCTACCATCAACAGCAACACCATAGCAACAGCTCCTCCCCTTCTCCTCCTCGGCCAGCTCTCCACCACACAGCAATCCTAGTAGAGCATAACAGCTCCAGCAGATCAGC